>NW_004444260.1:199649-232284 GCF_000243295.1 Trichechus manatus latirostris
TGGTGTTTCTGCCTAGAGCGCCATCTTGCCGGAAGTCCAAATGTCTCCTATTTTATGTCACATTTGATAGAGTGCAATGTACTACGACAGGGATCTCTAGACCAGGGATTAAGAATCATGGGTTACGATTTCAACACTTCCAAAAAACCCTCTCCCCAGTAGAATCTTGCCCAAGTTATTTGGTCTGTACTTTGTTCCTCTAGCTGGCAAATAATTGGCTGTGCCCTTATATTCTAACATGCTCTACAATTGAGGTCGCAGAACAACATGCAAATGCAGAAGGGCTAAGATTAATTGCAGTCCTACTCTTATTAAGTAGGGTTTGCTACTCTTCCCAGAAAACAATTTTTTTAAATGATAAGAATTAGAGTTTGCTTAATATATCTGTGTACTGTTTTGAATGCCCTGACCACAATTTGAAAAACCTTAATCTGGTGTCTTAAACTAATGTGATAAATCAGTTTTCCCATCTAAATGGATAACACAATAACCCCCAGACTTCCTGAAAGATCAGGAAGATAATTTTGACACCAATAGTGAAGACATATTTGGAAAAGAATAAGTCTAAAAATTTAGCTGGTGAACCTCAGATAGTGGTAAGACTTTCACATACGACATTAAAGTCAAATAACATGAGTAATGGCAAAATATTTGAATAAGTTTAATTTAAATGACATTGTAAAATAATTAAATGTAAAAACGTACACATAGTTATTTGGGGTTATAGAAGCAGATTTTACATTTGTAATAGTATTTATGGAGACCTAGTGGCGCAGTGGTTAAGAGCTTGGCTGCTAACCAAAAAGGTAGGCAGTTTGAATCCACCAGTCACTCCTTGGAAACCCTATGGGGCAGTTCTACTCTGTCCTGTTGGGTAACTATGAGTCTCAATCAACTCAACAGCAAAGTTTTTTTTTTTTTTTTTCCATGGTATTTATAAGCTAAGAATATGGGGCTTCGTAATAACTACTGTAGAAAATGCATTTTGGTTTTAAATTTTGATTTGAATATCTTATTGAATGGATCCATAGCTGAAATATTAACAAAAAAGTCTTCAAATTTTGAAAAAAATACATCAATGCCAATTGACTTTGGTGAATAGGAAAATTTCTAAAATATGGAAGAGAATATCATTTACAAAAGAAAATTTTAACCAATTTACTATTCCATGCTTAGTGTTGTTGGCTTTCCGAAACATATTATTAGATATTCACCCCAGAGACATATGCTGTTCAAATAATCAATATTCAATCTTCAGAATGAATCTTAGAATGTATAACAATAGCTTACAAGAATCTAGATTAATTCCCATGTTTCCCTCCTGACTGACTTCTACTTTTTTTAATTGATTCATGAACTTTGACTACTGCCCTTACTTTTCCTTTAGATTAGTGATGCATTGATTCCAAGCATAACTTAACTCTTCCTAATTTTAAACTGCCGATGCCAGATGAATCTTGGCTGAAAGCAGAGAATACCAGAAAGATGTTTATCTGTGTTTTATTGACTATGCAAAGGCATTCGCCTGTGTGGATCATAACAACTTATGGATAACATTGAGAAGAATGGGAATTCCAGAGCACTTAATTGTGCTCATGCGGAAGCTGTTACATAGACAAAGAGGCAATCTTTTGAACAGAACAAAGGGATACTACATGGTTTAAAATCAGAAAAGATGTGCTTCAGGATTGTGTTCTTTCACTATACTTATTCAATCTGTTGTTGTTGTTAGGTGCCATGAAGTTGGTTCTGACTCATAGCGACCCTATGTACAACACAACGAAACACTGCCTGGTCTTGCGCCATCCTCACAATCATTGCTATGCTTGAGCCCATTGTTGCAGCCAGCTGTTGTGTCAATCCATCTTGTCATGGGTCTTCTTTTTTGCTGACCCTCCACTTTGCCAAACTTGACGACCTTCTCCAGGGTTTGATCTCTCCAGATAACGTGTCCAAAGTACGTGAGACGAAGCCTCGTCAGTCTCTTTTCTAAGGAGCATTCTGGCTATGCTTCTTCCAATACAGATTTTTCATTATTCTGGCAGTCCACGGTATAGTCAATATTCTTCACTAACACCATAATTCAAAGGCATCAGTTTTTCTTCCATCTTCCTTATTCATTGTCCAGCTTTCACATGCATATGAGGTGATTAAAAATACCAAGGCTTAGGACAGGCACACCTTAGTTCTCAAAGTGACATTTTTTGCTTTCCAACACTTTAAAGAGGTCTTTAGCAGTAGATTTGCCCAGTGTAATGTGTTGTTTGACTTCTTGACTGCTGCTTCCATGGACGTTGATTGTGGATCCAAGTAAAATGAAATCCTTCACTACTTCAATCTTTTCTGTGTTTGTCATGATGTTGCTTATTGGTCCAGTTGTGAGGATTTTTGTTTTCTTTATGATGAGGTGCAATCCATACTGAAGGCTATAGTCTTTGATCTTCATCAGTAAGTGCTTCAAGTTCTCTTCACTTTCAGCAAGAAAGGTTGTGTCATCTGCAGATGGCAGGTTGGTAGTGAGTCTTCTTCCAATCCAAATCGTATTCAAAGGTCATGGTACCATTTTATATTCAGAATAACATCCTTGCCAGTACTTGGTATGGTCAGCTTCTTCTTCTTTTTTTTTTTTAATTTTAGACACTCCATAAGTATGTGGTAGAACTTAATTGTGGTTTCAATTAGTGTCCTCCTAATAACTAATTATACTGAAGATCTCTCCAGGTCATAGGACCTAAAAGTGTCTGTCATTAATAGCATAAGTTTAAGTGAAACTGTATTCTTATTTTATCTTATCTGACTAAGATTCTCTCTTCAGAATTTTTTTTCTTTCCAGTCTCAATTAAGAGAATGCAATGTCAGATTTATCCGTTCATCTCCCTCTCATTTATTGAACAAACATTTATCATATGCAGGATATTCCATGCTAGGAACTCAGATAATAAAGTATGACCTTCTCCTCAGGAAACTTACAGTCTAATAAAGCAAATCCAAAATGTTAAATACATGTAGAATTTGTTTGTCTTCTAAGGTAATAAGGAGTCCTAGTGAAACAATTGTTAAAGCACTCGACTGCTAACTGAAAGTTTTGTGGTTTGAACCTATCAGTCACTCCACAGGAGAAAGATGTGGTAGTCAGCTTCCATAAAGATTACCAAACCAAACCAAACACATTGCTGTCCAGTTAATTCTGACTAATAGCAACCCTATAGGGTGGAGTAGAACTGCTCCATAGGATTTCCATGGAGCATCTGATGGATTTGTACTGCGGAACTTTTGGTTAGCAGCCCACCTTTTTTGGCTAGCAGCCATAGCTTTTAACCACTGTGCCACCAGCCTTGGATGCCCTATGGGACAGTTCTACTCTGTCTTACAGGGTTGCTATGAGTCAGACTCTAGGATAATGGATTTAAGGTGCTGCTTTCTCCAGATTTGAACTCAGATTCCAATATCTATAGCTTTTAAAGTTAGAAGTGGGGAAATGCTGGATTAAAAGTGAGGTTTCCCTTCAAAGATTACCAAGAAATAGAACTTGCTACTTTCATACCCCCAATGCCTGTCACATTACCTGGCCCAAAGTCATCACTGAAGAAAAAATGCTTAATGGATTAAGCAATGATTAAATAAGTAATATTTTTATTGGGCAAGAAGAAGTTTGTCAGGGCACTGTCTAGTCTAGAAGACAGCACATGATCCCACCTGATTGATGTGAAAAAGAAGATAGAAGAACAGGTCACCGTTATCACCTTGGAAGGAGCATCTGGCCATGGACAGTACCAGAGACAGGGGTTGTAGAAATATGAATTTAAAGATATCTCACCAATATAGGAGCCCTGAACATCAAAGACAAAGTTAAGGAATCAGACTGAGTGGCAGGGGGATGGAGAGACAGCTCAGAAGCAACGAGGCATTGCCAGACCTGACCTGGTAGGAACCGGCAGCCTGCAGGCTGGATCGGCTGGCATGAGCAGTGAGGCAAGCAGTGGTGTTTAGGATGCTTTCCACATCTGGAGAGACCAAGTGGCAGACATTCTGCTCAAACCTCGAGAACCAGCAAGAAATGGCACTTGATCAGCGAAAGGTAAGTGCAAATGTCTAACCTACCGTTCAGATAAAAAAAAAAAAAACCTCCTTCTGGGAAATACTTTTCTCCCATTTATCTGCTTCCTCTCTGCTGCCTCTCTGCTCTGCTCTGCTCTGGTCCTGGGTCTGGCTTCAGAAATTGCTGCACTCCCTGGGCCAGAAGTAGGACTCGTTGCATGCCCTGAGCCATTCTCCTGGCTTTGGAAGGGGAACAAATTAACCAACAGAGAAAAAATAATCTGCCAGCTCCCATAAACTGGGAACTCAGGGGGGGCACAGCCCCTTTGCCTAAGCACAGTCATAAGGGTCCATGGACTTTGAATGCCTTTCACCCCTGCGTAGACCTGTGTGGGCCCATTTCAACAGTGTAGGCCCTCATTAGCACAGTATACCATGGTATATACCTGAAGCCTATTTTCATCTATATCTGCTATAAGGGGGAGTGGCAGATTCATGACATTTGACACTGCCCTGCCCGTTAAGCAGGGTCCTCACTTACCCACATCAGGGGCCTGAGGAATGGTCACTCCACCCTCTCTCTGAGCCACCCATGACAGAGGTCCAAGAATAAGTGCTGTCTCCCAGACCTTACAGCCAACAGCACTGGGTGCCCAAAGTTAAGCTGCAAAACTCACCTCCCTACGTGCTCTAGGGAACAGGGACATGCCTTCCAACCAGAAACTCAGGGGCAGCAGTCAGCCCCGTGCCTTGATCAGCACATGATCCACTACTGCAGTCAGATACCTGTGCCTACTCCAATCAACCCTGGCCATCTAGGACTGTAGGTGAGATCCTGGACAATACACTTGGTGACCAACTACCTGAACACCTAAGCTGAATCCACACAAGAAAAGTAAACAGACTCTTGGGCTCATATACCTAGTAACAGCTCTAGCCACCTGGAGTTAGGACATGAGAGCTTCAAGGATGCCAATAATCATACTAGCTCACACAATCAGCCTATTTGGGCATATTCAAACAAAACAAAACAAGAAGCTAGGACACAAGAAGGAAACATAACATAAATAAATATAATATATAACTTATTGATAGCTTGGAGAAGACAGTCAGTATCAAATCAACATAAAGAGGCAAACCATGATGGCTTCAGCAAGCCACCAAAACAAAGAATCAAAAAACCTTCCTCAGGAAGAGAACTTCTTGGAATTATGGAAGTAGAATTCTAAAGACTAATTTACAGAACTCTTTAAGAAATCAGGATGGAGATCAGGCAAAATATAGAATAAGCCAAGGAACACACAGACAAAGCAATAGAGGAACTTAAGAAGGTTGTTCAAGAGCATAATGACTAATTTAACAGGCTGCTAGGATCCATAGAGACAACAAACAAAAATCCAAAAGATTAACAATAAAATTTCAGAATTAGACAACAGAAAGTCAGAAGCAGAATTGAGGCAATGGAAGTCAGAATTAGTGAAATTGAAGATAAAGTGATTGACACAAACTTATATGAGGAAAAATCAGATAAAATAATTTCAAAAAAATGAGGAAACCCTAGGAATTATGTGGAACTCTATCAAGAGGAATAACCAGCAAGTGATTGGAGTCCCCGAACAGGGGGGGATATCAGAGAATACAGAGAGAATTGTTGAAGATTTGTTGGCAGAAAACATCCCTGATATCATGAAACATGAGAAGATACCTATTCAAGAAGCTCATCTAACCCCACATAAGGTAGATCTCAAAAGAAAGTCACCAAGACATATTATAATCAAACCCGTCAAAACCAAAGATAAAGACAGAAATTTAAGAGTCTAGGGATAAACAAAAAATCACCTACAAAGGAGAGTCAATAAGACTAAGCTCTGACTACTCAACAGAAATCATGCAGGCAAGAAGGCAATGGGACAACCTATATAAAGCCTTAAAGGAAAAAATTGCCAGCCAAAATTATATATTCAGCAAAACTGTCTCTCAAATATGATGGCGAAATTAGGACATTTCTAGAGATGTCTCACACACACGTTTTAAGAATGTTTAGGAAAACTACAAGAATTAGAACTACTCTTTGATGTGTATGTATGGAAGAGATATGATAATAAAAGGAATTTTTCAAGGGACAGCAGAGGCCTCATTAAAAACACACTCATTTTTAATCTATAGAGTTATATAAGTGTTATATTGGAAACTATGTTAGAAATATATTTACATTGACCTTCATTTTTATGATCTTCCTTTATGTAGCATTGTCTAGTTAAGGGGAAAAGAATGAATTAAAATAATGACTTAAAATAAAAAATTATCTATAAGATATCTTCTCAATCTGAGATTTGTGTTTTGGAATTAAGCGACAATATCCTACTGTTTACATATGATTTAAACCCCTCAAATATATAAATACAAGACTAAAGCACCCAAATTTCTCTAGCCTTTTATTACGATCTATTATTTAACCACTTTCTTCTAGTTTATGAATTTACTGTGTCAATGTCTGTTAAAATGAGTGAAGAAATATATACAACTAGCTTGTGACAAAGCTCATTTGTTCTTTATTTAGGCTTGTGTGCAATACAGAATTCCCTATTTCTTTTATATACAAACACAAAGGAAGTCTATTGGTTTGTTTGACCTCCAAATGCAGTTAAAAGGAAAAAGAAAAACATGAAATTTTGATCGGACAAGAAACAATGAAAAGGAAAGATAAGTGTAGCAAATAGACTGGCATATTAGTCAATATGGGTGAAAGATACATATTATGTGAAGTGTCTCTTGAGTTAATAAAATCCTTGCTTGTAAACTAGCACATGCATGGTGCCTGCGGACTCTTTATCTCTCCTATCTACTGAGGATTCAATCAGCTTTTTTAATTAACTTCTCTTTGGTGAAGAGACAATATCTCATAGTTCTCCTATCATGAATTCTCGAAAATATCTCTCATGCAGTGATTAATAAAGAATAGTTCTAAGGTTGAATTTGCAAATATGTATCTTTGTTTGTCTCCATCTTATTTTTCTTCATCATCAAATATATTCATTAAAAAAGGTTGTTGTTAAGGTAAGTATATTAAAAATGTTGCATAGATTAGTAGCAAAAGGAGCTGGCTTCTGAAAATTTAAGTGTAATAGAATGTCACTGTGTGTTTCGTTCTTTTAAAAATTATAATAATTGGCAAGTTATCTCCCCATCTCAGAACAGTGAAAAGATCCACTCAGGTTTTCTAGACTCTTTTCTTTTTTTTTAATGTAAGAAATCCTCTCTCAGGATTTCTTTCTCAATTTCTCTTTTTGCCATCTGACAAGTCTGAACTGATGGCTGAATAACTCAATTAAAACTTTTTTTTTGGTTGCAGTTTCTATCCCATTGCCTGAATATTATATAAAAGATTCCTATTAATGTATGAGCAAAATGAAATGACTTTGCAGGAGATGAACCTTTGATAACTGGGGATTAACTTTCCTGTGTTTGCACATGGAAGGTCCCTTTTCATTCTTTGTAAGTGGGTTCTAATGATATAGCAATACCATTTATCATGGTACATTAATTAGATGTGCTATACTCCCTAAGATAAAATGCATAATAAAAATGTATAAGCTAGATAAAACAATGTTTCCTCTTAAGAATCTCAGGAAGCAGGTTATTCAAATACAGAGTGCACATTTTTCTAACTTTAAAAAGCTATTGTTACATTTTACCCATAACAATACTTCTTCTTTTCTATTCATCAACTTCATCCTATCCTCTTAATTTTCTAGGAACCTTCAAATAACAGTCAGTTCATTAAGTAACATGTAGGTGGACTGAGTTACTGAAACATGTCGCCCTTTCCTCTTTCTGATTATCTGGCCATCCTGTGTAAAGACAAGGTGAATAAGTTGACGTTTTTGCAAGTCCTGCATCCTACCCACTCTGCCAATTTCACTGATCACGAGCAATTCATCTTGCCTTCTCCCTGGTCCATTCCTCTGGATTCAGAGTCCCTCTGTTTTCCCCTCATATGCTCTCATTCAGACAGCACACTCTATAGGAATGGATATAAGTGGTTTGGTCATTTCTCATGCTTTTACCTCTGTCACTTACATTTGATATATGATAAAAATTTGATATTTTCTTCTCCTTTGGGAGAAAGAAGTCATGGGTTAAGAGGCAGGATAACTAAGCCGTAGGTATAGTTTTGTCACAAATTTACTATCTGAACTAAACTTACAATTTCTGCTCTATAAAAAGAATGAGTTAGATTAGAGAATTTCAAAACTTTTAACACGCTTTGATCCATTATTATGGTCTCATATAAAATGATTTCTTATGTGGAAATATCATTCATTCATGTTTTAACAAAAATGACATAAGATTGACCTGAAAAAATTATTGAGTACCTAGTGTAATCATAAATTTAATTTGGTCATTATGGTTGATGGAGTCTCTGCATAGTGCAAATAAATGGTAAAGTACTTGGCTGTTAACCAAAAGGTTGGAGGTTCAATCCCCTCAGAGGCAGAACAGACGAAAGGCCTGGCCATCTACTTCCAAAAAATAAACATTCAAAAACCCTATAGATCACAGTTCTGCTAAAACATTGGGGGTCACCATGAGTCAGGCTTGACAGCAACTGGTTTCATTTTCATTACTATGACTGATAATTAACTGGGCAGTGTTTTACAATTAAAAAAAAATTTGCTGTTGAGTTGCTTTCAATACATGGTGACCCCATGCGTGTCAGAGTAGAACTGTGCTCCACAGGGTTTTCGATGGATGGTTTTTTGGATGTAGATCACCAGGCCTTTCTTCTGAGGCACCTCTGGACATCCTTTTGATTAGCAGTGAACACACACCACCCAGTGAGTCCTTTGCATTAAATAATGTGGTTTTATTTATTATGTAAGCTATTCCTCTAAAAAATAATCTAGAAGAGACATGGTATAGAGTTTAGGTCCATTTTCCAGGAGGAAAATGAAGGCCAAAGTGATGGCTGACAGGGAATAAATACCAGACTTAAGCTTCCGTAGGTGATGCAAACAGTTAAGCATTTTACTACTAACTGTAAGCCTGGCAGTTCAAATCCACCCTGAGGCGCCTCTGAAGAGGCCTGGCAATCTATTTCCAAAAGGTCACAGCCTTGAAAACTCTATGGAGCAGTTCAGCACATGGAGTTGCCAAGAGACAGAGTCAACTAAAGGGCAACTGGTTTAAATTTTTCTTCCCTGAGGTATTTACAAGGAACCCTGATGGTGCAGTGGTTAAGCACTCAGCTGCTAACGAAAAGGTCAGTCGTTCTAACCCACCAGCCACTCCACAGAAGAAAGGTGTGGCAGCCTGCTTCTGTAAATATTTACAGCCTTGGAAATCTTATGGGGCAGTTCTACTCTGTCCTATAGGGTTGCTGTAGGTCAGAATCGACTCAAAGGCAGTGGGTTTGATTTGGTTTGGGTTTGAGCTATTGAGAGTCAAGTGTCAAACAAATATCCACAAGACATTTAAAATTAGATTTGAAAAAAGAATGCTTGAGAAAAGCATAATTTAAAGAAGTACTTTTAATACATGGTTTGTATATTGTAGTCATTATAATAATATAAGGAAAATCAAAATTTTCCATATATCAGTTTATGCATATATTTGAAATTCATAGTTTTGGAGAACTCTGAATGTAAATGATCAAAATATTTATCACGTTTTCTTATTGATAACATACTAGTTCCTTGTATAATAATACACAGGATTTAGAATAATGCAGAAATAATAGATAAAATTTTTGTGAGGTCTTTATAAAACACTCTGTTGATTATAATTTATTTTATTTGGTCTGGCTTTTAAAAATCAGTTCCTCAATACTTTCTTCCAACTCTCCCTCCTTCCTTCTCTCTTTCTCCTTTTTTCACTTTTATGCTCTTTTCTTTTTATAATATGAAGGTCAAGGAAGATAATACTGTGAGAAAGATCTCCAGAAATGCTAACTGAACATAGATGTGTTCAGCCAAAATGAGAGAATAGTAATGATGTCATATTTGCACAGTGTTTCTACGTGCCAGGCACTACTCAAAGTATTTTTACACAATTTAATTTATTTAGAACTTATATCAACCTTATGAAACAGATTTTATCATTTTCCACACTTTACAGATGACAGTAGTAAGGCACAGAAAGTTTGTGTGACATGCCAAAGATCATATTTAGAGATAATGTTGTGATTCTTTTCTAAATGGTTTGGCCCTGGAATCTGCACTCATAGCCACTGCGATATAGTGCCAAATGAATACACTTTTTGAATAAGAAATGAAAAAGCTCACATTTCTGAGAAAATAAAATAGCACACATTTTAGATCATGTGTATACTTTCAACTATTTAAACTACCGTCTAAATAATGAAAATAATACTTATAGTTTATTCTTAAAGAGTTCCAGTGTAAAACAATATTCTAGTCTTTTCTTAATAACAAAAGAATTTTTTTTGTTTGTGTGTTTCTTGGTAGAGGGTGAGTTTGAATTACTAAAGAAACAAAGCACTATAGAATTCTTCCATGTCTACGAGAAAATAATATATAGTGAATGTCATAAGTTACAGACATTATCAAAAAAACCCATTACTATTAAGTACCAAAAATACCTAAGTTCCAATTTAGCAACTCTCATTTCAAATAATACAAAAGAATAGTTTTCATTTGTGCTATAATTTTTTTCAGAGTAAAGTTGTAAATATGAATGTAACTACTGTGCTAACAATTTTAAATAAAGTCAACATCAAAGAAGAAATACCCAGAGGAGCTTATACTAACCAAATAAGAAATTATAACAAATAACTTCCCATCTAGGCTCCAGTGCTGTAATGATTTTAAATTAGAACAGCAATATTTTTAGGATACATTGCTCGTTTAACATTTTTAGGGTCTGTCAGTAAGATCACTTTCGGTATGAAGCAGTCTATTCATTTTGATTATAACACAAATCCCCCAATGAAACACTGAAACAGAGGCCAACAATAACACTTGATTAACCAAATGCTCACCAAACTAGTGCATATCTTTGAGGATAAAAAAGGGAAAGTAAAAGAAGAGCTGAAAATGTCAACATCACTTGCAGATTTCAAATGTATCCTTTAAAAGTACTGTTCTACAAACTTTAGGGAGCTGTTTATATGATCAACTGACTAGGGACTTTCTTTGAACCTTATTCCATTTCTCTGGCATGATGGTATTTCCTAGTTTTCTATTTTCATAATGAAATAAACTTTCTGATAATTTCACGGAGCTCCGGTGGCTCAGTGGTTAAGAGCTTGCCTGCTAGCCAAGAGGTTGGCAGTTTGAACTCACCAGCTGCTCCTTGGAAACCCAATAGGGCAGTTCTACTCTGCCTATAGGGTTGCCATGAGTCAAAATTGACTTGACAGAAAAGGATTTTTTTTTAAAATAAGTTCATTCTCCAGTGCGGAGCAAATAAATAATAACATTTGAAAGAAATTTATCTTGTTGCCCGATCTTAGAGAGAAAATTTGTAACAATAAATTATTTTACTCTACTGAATTGCTGAAACGTTTTGGTAGAATATGTCCACAGTTAATGCAGGGGAAGAGTCTTTTAATGTACTTGGTTATTTTCTTCACAAAAAATCCATCTATTTTGCAAATGCCTAACCAAGCAAGCATAATTCTCAAATAAGTGGATGTTTCAGAAAAGGATCTTTGGACATTGTATAATTTAAATCAACAGTGAAATATTGAGAATGGATGTAAGGTCTGCTTCATGATGAGGAAGTAAATGGAAACCCTTTGGTAAACTTACCAACATACTTAAGCAAAAATAAATAAATATATAAATAATAAACAAATCTAGACTGTCAAGCAAATTCCAAAAATATGTGTACTAAGAAATTCACCATGAAAAAAAAGAAAAAGATCACTAAGAGTCATTTCTCTTCTGATCAAAGATTGTGTAGAAGAATCTTGATAAAAAGGAGGAAAATGCAGAGGAGAATTTCAAATTCTCATGGAATTCAGACTTTCTGGATTCATGAACGCTGGTTGAACCCCTGAAACAGTTGCCCTAAAATATACACCTTAATCCAAAAATAACCCCTGGATTGGACAGCCCCATAAAACAAAATGGGACTAATGAGGCACAGCATTCCAGGAACAAGGATTAGAAGGCAGAAGGGGACAGGAAAGCTGGTGATAGTGACCCAAGTTTGAGTAAGGACAGTGATGACTTGTAGTGGGGTTGTTAAGCATTGTCATAGGGCAACATGTGTACTAATTGTTTAATGAGAAACTATTTTGTTCTTTAAACCTTCTTCTAAAGTGAGAATAGCAGCACAACTGGAAGAGCGTAGTCAAAGTCACTGAACTGTGCATGTAGAAATTTTTGAAATGGTGTATCTTTGGCTATGTATATTTTCACCAAAAAAAAAAAGGTAGCGAAGGTAGATGGTTGACATGTCGTGGGGTGGTTAACCAATGTCATAAAACAATATGTGTACTACTGTTTAATGAGAAACTGTTTGTTCTGTAAACCTTCACCTGAAGTACAATTTAAAAAAACAAAAACAAAAACCCTGATGTCTTCTTAAAAACAACAATTTAGCTTAACTAGTATAGAATGTCTGCCTCGAGCATTGTGCTCTTTCTGGTTAATCTATATTGGATCAAATTGACAGCAGCAACTCAAAAGATTAGATGGGGGCAGTGAGCTTATGTTAATGGCAGAGAAACAACTTGGAAAAGGAGGGTGAGAATGGTTGCACAACTTGAAGAATGTAATCAATGTCACTGAATAGTACATGTAGAAAAAATTGAATTGGTGTGTGTTCTGCTGTATATATTCTCAACAACAACAATAAAAATAAAATGAATTACAAAAAAAGAAAAGTCTTTCTCTTGCCATCATCATGTCCAATCTTCTAGCAGATGGTCCTAAAATTTAAAAGAAATCCAAGTCTGCAGATGTTATAAAGGGAAAATAAAAATAACACTATTAGTGGCTTTCTGTTAGAAATTATGTTATAGTTTGGCTTCAGAAACCAACATGGGGTGGGTTTGATCTTGCTGTGATATATTACCCAAAAGCACTTGTTGTTGCTCAGCAAGCTACAAAGATTCCTCTTTCTTTAATCATTGCTTATTGGATCCTTTGATTATTTGTCCACATACTATAGTTTTTGAGAATGAAATACTGGGTTATCCCTAATTCCAGACTTTTGTCATTGTCAAAACAAAGGATTCCTAAGGAACTAAGAGGACTGGAAATGGTTAAAATTGTATTTTCTTTATATTCTCCATTAGGATAAATACTAGATATAATCTGAATTGAATTTAGGTACCAATACTTCTGAAATTCTGCTGTATGGGGACACTAAATGTTTATAATAATACTGGAAAAAAGTTGGGATTGCCTGAGACTTTTGTGTGAGTCTTTGCAAGTATGACAAGATGCTTATTGTGTTGAGAGTTGAGAATAACAATGCGGACTCAAGAGGTCATAATCTTCCTTCCATTATTTAAGTTTGGAAAAGTGGAGGTCTGTGATAACATATGAATAAAATTGCATTTTAATTTTTTTGAGACTGATGTGGAAAGTTTCATGGATAATAATTAATATTGATCTCTTTCTATATTTTTGCTATAAATGTATTATATTATCACATTAAATTGTCTTAGCAACTCTTTGAAGCAGTTGTATTATTTTCTCTATTTTAAAAGTAAGTGAATTTAGGCATAGAGAGATTAAGAACTTTCTTAAGGTCACTGTAAAAAGGTGGCGTCAGACCTTGTCTAACTTCAGGAGGAGGAGACAGAAACATCAAGATCATCATTCCAAAGATGATTCCTATAAGGTGGAGGTCAGACATACCAGCACTCTCCAATCCTTTCTTTTTTTTTTTTTTTTTTTTTTTACCAGTTCTGACACCAGCAACCCTCCCATGTCACTGTCTACTTCTCTACTGGATTCGATAATTCATTGCAATGTCCACACAGAACTCACGGATCATACTCATGATTACGGAGTTTATTAGGGAAGTAACAGGTTACAGTTCAGGATCAGGATCAACTTGGAAGTAACAGGAATGACTCAGGATACAGTTCTTCAATCAGAACTTCTTCTCAGCTGCTGCCCAGGCCTTGTTCAGCTCCTGGCCTCTATCCTGCTCCAGAAAGTATTAGAGCTCTTTCTTTAGCTCCGCTGATAAGTGTCCTGAGGCACCTCACTCTTCCAGGAAGCCTCCTACTTAAATGCACTCAGCTCTTCCGCTTTGCATGCCAAGTAGCCAACTGCAGCCATCTGTCAGTCCTGTGCCACTGCTGTCTCATGACACTGTTCTCTCCAGTGTTACAGCGCTCCAGTGTTATAGAACCCCAGTGTTACAGCTCTGTCTTCTGAGTCTAGAAGTTTCTCAGTGCAGAGACTTTGGGCCCAAAGGATGTACTCCACTCCAAGCTCTTCTTCTTGATGATAGTGAGGCACCCTATCAACCTCTTGGATTGGCTCTTTTTAAGCCCAGAAGGATGGCAAAATTGACCAATCCGTTTGGTGAGCAACAGCACCTTATTTGCATACCCCAGCCAGTCATTTTGTGGAAGCTACAAGACCATGACTAGAAGGGCTATATAAAACCAATTCACTGCACCACAATCACATAGTTATTTAATGATGGCATCTTGATTCAAACCCAAGCAGTTTATCATGAGCTAGTTGAGTAGTTAGATGTGTAGATGAATAAGGGGATAGATGAATGGATAAATATATTAATGGATGAATGGACAGATAATCTAGTGTAATTCTCAAAGCAAATAGGACTTTGGAAAAAGAACCTTTAAATATAATATACTTACATTTATTTACTAAAAGCACATATATTCCAGTGTTCTTTGTTTAAAAGTCATATTTATATACCATTGATTTCATTTTTTAAGGCAAAATAAAAGGAAAATTTATTACCAGTCAATACCAAAAAAGATCTGCCCGATTTATAGAATTTTCCCAAGGCTTCACCAGAATATTTACTTTATGACTACAATGGAATATTGTTTTTATTGTAAACTTGTGATAGTATCATTAACACTTCATTTATTATTAATTTACTCTTATTTATACATTTAGCAAATATTTGTTAAGTCATTACTGTGTGCCTGATAATTTTCTATGCTGTCAGAATTGAGAGATCAACAAACAAATAAAAAATGTTATTATAGTTACAGGAATCATGAAAAAAAATAAAGTAGAATAAGAACGTAAGAATGTGGAGAATGCACTATTTGCAGATTATATGATCTTATACACAGAAAATCCCAAAGAATCCACGAGAAAACTGCTGTAATTAATAGAAGATTTGAGCAAAGTATCAGGATACAAGATAAACATACAAAAATCAGTTGGATTCCTCTATACCAACAAAGAGAACTTCGAAGAGGAAATCACCAAATCAATATCATTTACAATAGTCTCCAAAAAGATAAAATACTTAGGAATAAATCTAACCAAGGCATAAAAGACCAGTACAAAGAAAACTACAAGGCACTACTGCAAGAAACCAAAAGAGACCTACATAAGTGGGAAAATATACCTTGCTCATGGATAGGAAGACTCAACACTGTGAAAATGCCAATTCTACCCAAAGCGATCTACAGATACAATGTAATCCCGATCCAAATTCCAATGACATTTTTTAATGAAATGGAGAAACAAATCATCAACTTCATATGGAAAGAGAAGTGGCCTCAGATAAGTAAAGCATTACTCAAGAAGAAGAACAAAGTGGGAGGCCTCACACTACCTGATTTTAGAACCTATTATTCCACCACAGTAGTCAAAACAGCCTGGTACTGGTACAACAACAGAACATAGACCAATGGAACAGAACTGAGAATCCAGATATAAATTCATCCACCTATGAGCAGCTGATATTTGACAAACCCCCAAGTCCATTAAATGGGGAAAAGACAGTCTCTTTAACAAATGGTGCTGGCATAACTGGATATCCATCTGCAAAAAACTGAAACAAGACTCATACCTCACACCATACACAAAAACTAACTCAAAATGGATCAAAGACCTCAATATAAAATCTGTACGTAGTTAGGAAAGGCACTTTTGAGTTATGGGACTCAGATCATAGACATTGTATATTCCAGGCAGAGGGAACAAATAGTATAATTAGTATAATTGGCTTGAAGCATGGTTTAAGAACAACCATTAGGGAAGTGTGCCTTAATCAGACTTGCAAAGTCAAGAATGACTGAAGAAGGAATGAAGGACCAGACAATGAGGACAATGTAGGCCATGGTATATGAAATATGGAGATTATCCTATGTGTGAGAGGCATCACTAGAGGGTTTTGAATGGGGCTATATATTAGAATAATGAGTTCCTTTATAGGAATCTAGTCTGTGATTTTGTACTCTGATAACCTCTAGAATTTTCAGATATATTTTTCTATGCTTTATAAATAGAGGCTCTGCTTCAAACCGTGAAGTACATTTTAAAGTTGCACAAATTCCAAGGTTATAGTCGTACTTGTTTTACAGCACTGGTTGTAAACTTTATTCTGCTGAAGAATCACCAAGTTCCATTTCTGACTAGGATGTAGAAAACTGGAGGGATCACACCTGTCCTAACAAAGAAAAGGAAGAAAACTAAAAGTCATAACTTTCTTTGAACCTATCAGAATAGGTGAAGTTTCAATGCTGTTGTTAGATGCCGTCAAGCTGGTTCTAACTCATAGCGACCCTACGCACCACAGCATGAAAAACTGCTTGGTCCTGCGCCATGCTCACTGTCGTTGTTGTTCTTGAGCCCATTGTTGCAGCCACTGTGTCAATCCATCTCATTGAGGGTCTTTCTCTTTTTCCCTGACCCTGTACTTCACCAAGCATGATGTCCTTCTCCAGGGACTGATCCTTCCTGACATGTCCAAGGTATGTAAGACATAGACTCGCCATCCTTCCTTCTAGGGAGCATTCTGGTTGTACTTCTTCCAAGACTGAGGTTTCAATGGAAACCAAGTAGTCAGGATTTCCTATAAGGGGAAGATCAGTCACCTTTATGCAAAGTGAATTGTGTGGAATATTTCATCTGCACAAGAGAAAGAGGAGACTACCTTAAGAATGTGTAAAAATAAGTCTACTGAAAGTTTGATGAGTGCTAAAGGCTAGGGATGAGCTAATGTAAGAGTATAAACCACTGGGAGCCACAGATCAATGGGGTTTCAAGAGCACTCATGAGCTCTTTTCCACAGGCTTCCACTGATTTCACAGAGAAATTGTGGTATGTAGAGAAGGATACTTAGTGTATCTGTCAGTTTGCTGTACTGTGGCAGCTTGCGTGTTGCTGTGATACTGGAAGCTATGCCACTGGTATTTCAAATGCCAGCAGAGTTACCCATGGTAGACAAGTTTCAGCAGAGCTTGTAGACTAAGACAGACTATCAAGAAGCTCCTGGTGATCTACTTCTTAAAAAAAATTGCCAGTGAAAAACTTATGAATAGTAGTGAAACATTCTCTGTGAGAATGCCTGAAGATAAGCCCCTTAGGTGGGAAGGCCTCAAAATAGGACTGGGATAGAGCTGCCTCCTCAAAGTAGAGTTGACGTTAATGACATGAATGGAGTAAAGTTTTGGGAACTTTCATTTAATGATGCAGCATAACTCAAAATGAGAAGAAACAGCTGCAAACATCCATCAATAATCTGAACTTGGAATGTACAAAGTATGAATCTTAGAGGAATGAGATGGAATGCATTAAGATCAATATCCCACGCTTTAGTGAGCTGAAATGGACTGGTATTGGTAATTTTGAATCAGTCATATGGTCTACTATGCCGGGAATGACAAATTTAAGAGGAATGGCATGGCATTCATAGTAAAAAACAAAACAAAACAAAACAAAAAACTTTTCAATCTATCCTGAAGTACAACACTGTCAGTGATAGGATAATATCCATATGCCAACAAGCTAGACCAGTTAATGTGACTATCACTCAAATCTACCCACTAATCACTAATGCCAAAGATGAAGAAATTAATGATTTTTACAAATTTTGCAGTCTGAAACTGATCCAACACAATCAAGATGCACTGACAATCAGTGATGATTGGAATGCAAAAGTTGAAAACAAAGGAGAAGGGTCTGTAGTTGGAAATATGGCCTTGGTAGTAGAAACAGTACTGAAGATCACATGACAGAATTTTGCAAGAGCAAATAACTTATTCATTCCAAATACCTTTTTTCAGCAACGTAATTGTGACTATACACGTGAACTTTAATGGAAGAAATTCACAGGAATCTATTTGACTACATCTGTGGAAAAAGACAATGGAAAAACTCAATATAACAATCAGAACAAAGTCAGGGGCCGGCTGTGGAATAAAACATCAATTTTTCATATGTAAGTACAAGCTGAAGCTGAAGAAAATTAAAACAAGTCCACCAGCACCAAAGTACAACCTTGTATATATCTCACCTGAATTTAGAGATCACCTCAAGAAAGGATTTGATGGATTGAACGCTAATAACTGACGACCAGATGAATTGTGGAATGACACCAAGGACATCAAACACGAAGAAGAGAAAAGGTCATACAAAATATGGGAAAGAAAGAAAACACCAAAATGAACGCCAAAAGAGACTCTGAAATTTGCTCTTGGACATAGAATAGCTAAATCAAAAGGAAGAAATGATGAAGTAATAGAACTGAACAGAAGATTTCAAAGGGCAACTCGAGAAGACAAAGTAAAGTATTATAATGAAATATGCAAAGACTTGGAGTTAGAAAACCTAAAGGGAAAGCCACTTTTGGCATTTTTCAGGCTGAAAGAACCGAAGAAAAAATTTAAGCCTGGAGTTGCAGTATTGAAGGATTCTATGGGCAAAATACTGAATGACTCAGGAAGCATCAAAAGAAGATGGAAGGAATACAGAGTCACTGTACCAAAAAGAATTGATCAATGTTGAATCATTTCAGGAGGTAGCATATGATCAAGAACCGACGGTACTGAAGGAAGAAGTCCAAGCTGCACTGAAGGCATTGGCAGAAAAACATGACTCCAGTAACTGACAAAATACCAACTGAGATCTTTCAACAAACAGATGCAATGTTCGAGGAGCTCACTTGTCTATGCCAAGAAATTTGGAAGACAGCTACATGGACAACCAACAGGAAAAGGTCTATATGTGTGTCCATCACACAGAAAGGTAGTCCAACAGAATGCAGAAATTATCAAACAATATCATTAATAAAATTTTGCTGAAGATAATTCAAAAATAGTTGCAGCAGTATATTGACAGGGAACTGCCAGAAATTCAAGCCAGGTTCAGAAGAGGATGTGGGATGAGGGATATCATTGCTGATGTCAGATGGATCTTGGCTGAAAGTAGAGAATACCAGAAAGATATTTACCTGCGTTTTATTGACTAGGCAAAGGCATTCAGTTGTGTGGATCATAACAAATTATGGATAACATTGCAAAGAATGGGAATTCCAGAACACTTAATTGTACCCATGAAGAACCTGTACATAGGCCAAGAGGCAGTTGTTCAAATAGAACAAGGGGATACTGCATGGTTGAAGTCAAGAAAGGTGTCCGTCAGGGTTGTATCTTTCTCCATGCTTATTCCGTGTGTATGCTGAACAAATATTCAGATAAGCCAGACTATATGAAGAATAAGGAGGCATCAGGATTAGATGAAGACTCATTAACAACCTGTGTTAGGCAGATGACACAACCTTGCTTGCTGAAGTGAAGAAGACATGAAGCTGTTACTGATGAAGATCAAAGACTACAGCCTTCAGTGTGTATTATACCTCAACATAAAGAAAACAAAAACCTCACAACTGGATCAGTAATGAACATCACAATCAATAGAGAAAAGATTGAGGTTGTCAAGGATTTCATTTTACTTGGATCCACAATCAAAGTCCATGGAAGCAGTAGTCAAGAAATCAAAAGACACAGTGCACTGGGCAAATCAGCTGCAAAGGACCAATTTAAAGTGTTAAAAATCAAAGATGTCACTTTAAGGAGTAATTTTCACCTGACCCAAGCCATGGTATTTTCAGTCGCCTCATATGCATGCAAAGGTTGGACGATGAATAAGGAAGAATTGATGCCTTTGAATTATGATGTTGATTAAGAATATTGAATATACCATGAACTGCCCAAAGAATGAACAAATCTGTCTTGGAAAAAGGACAGCCAGAATGCTCTTTGGTTGGGAGAATTGTGAGACTTTGTTTCATGTACTTTGGACATGATATCAGGAGGCACCAGTCCCTGGAGAAGGACATCATGTTCAGTAAAGTAGAGGGTCAGCAAAAAAGAGGAACACCCTGGACCAGAAGGATTGACACAGTACTGCAACTATGGAATCAAACAGCAAAGATTGTGAGGATGGCCCAGGACTGGTCAGTGTTTTGCTCTGTTGTAAGTAGGGTTTCTAGGAGTCAGAATGGACTCAAAGGCACCTAACAACAGTGCAGGATAACTTTATTTATTAATTAATTATACTTTTGTTACTTATTAATATATATTTATACAAATAAACAACATAAAAATAAATGTTTTAAATTAGGTGAGTATATGTGATATGTAAATAAATAAATATTAGGTAAAAATAATTACCTTTCATTATTAAATAATAACAAAATGCAAGATATCCTTTTAATTTTATCTACAATAAAAAATGTCTTGTACATGTTCCTTCATATTCCTAAAAATAAGAAATATGAGTATACGTTAAACTTTGATTTTCCATTTCATTCAAGTTTATATTAAATGGAATTCTAAGGGATATACCTAGGTCAACCTGCATAAATTCCACATAATTGAAAGTGATGGAGAGCCCTATCATCATATTTTACTTAATATTTTTATTTTGTTTTATGAAATGTGACCAACAGAAATTTCAGTTCTTCTGATGTCTCTTACTAAACTAATTTATCAATTTAGAATTTTTTTTTAAATAGTGAGAAAAAAAACCTCAATCAGTGTAGAAAATGGCATTTTTTCTCAGAAATACAGAAACTTAAAATTAGAAAGGTTATTACTGTTTACTTGAAAACGTAATTTCTCTTCACACTAATAATCTGTTAATGCTACATTAACCATTTTGAGGTTCTCAAATGAAAAATAAGTAACAAAAGCAATTAAAAAAAAAAGAAAAAGTGTTACAATGCTCATTGAAATTTAATCCATTTGTAGAATGTTTTCTTTTTTCACTGGATTTATTTGGTATTGTGGTCATTTATACACTTGTGTTTTTTTAATTTCTTTGACATTTTTAACTTTGTCTAAGTCCTATGTTTAGACTCAAAACTGCCTGAATATGTCCAAGCTATGATTATTATTTCTTCTGGGTATGGATGATAAATTACATGTTCATTCAGCACATGCAATTTCATAAACTTCTACAACTACACTCAGCATTTTGTATTTATAATTATTAGTTTATCTGTACCCTCTTATACTGTAAGCTATTTTAGGGCAAAGCACATGTCTTAATCATTTCTTTAATCCTCAATATCAATGTCTGTTACAAGATAAATACAATTTAATATAGAATTGTTAAAAAATCCTTTCTGTATCTTTATGGTAAAATATAATAGATTAAAAACCATTTTCCCTTAACTGCCTCTAACTTTCCATAGATTAGAGGAGAACATATTTGTTATTATAAAAACAATTTTCACTTGGACAAAATATTTATATTTCCAAGGCCCATGATTTGACAACTGCTTTCACATGATTACTTATTATTATTCCTCAGCCTCCTTGACTTCACTTTGAATTGTAGGCAAAGTGAGCCTTCTTAAATTTCCAATCTTCATGACAAAGCAGTTTTTGCCTACTTTCTCATCTCTGCTTTCTTCATTTTTCTTCTTTCTCATAATATTCTCTTCACTGTTTACAACATTGTAGGGGTTCCTCCAAAGCTTTTTTTTCATAGTTTTTATTGTTTCCCAGTGTTTTCTTTAGGAGATATTTAAATATTTAATATACCAACTACTGTAAAAAAGAAGAAAAAGTGCTAACACCAATTGCAAGATGTGATGGTAATAATATTATGAGTATATGATCAGAATTTAAATTCTGTAGTCTTTTAAATAACAAGAAAAAGAAAGCACCACTACTACATTTTAAATCAATTCAGAACATGGCAAAGATGTAACTGTGAAGTATTCCACCACTTATAGTCAATCAACTCCCTCTGCTTATAAGACATAGAAGACAAGGATATCCAGTCTTCACTTTCTAGTTAACATTATACTGATATTTGTAGCCATGTCAGTTAGGATGATGAATATACCCTGGCTTGGACCCTCAACAATCCTGTTTACTAGCTTACTGTTTTTTTGTTTTTTTTTTTTTTTGGTAATCCCCTTTCATTAATTGTGGATGGAATTTATGAGTTGCTTCTAACCAATAGAATATGGCAAAGGAGATATGAGGTCACCCCTTGATTAGGTTACATTCTATGCACAAAGTGATGTGATGTCACTCCCCCATGATTAAGTTGTATTATGTAAAACTCTGTCTTAGATGCAAAGAACTAGAGACTTTTCTCCTTTGCTGGTTTGTTGTAAGAAGGATTATGGAGGAAGACAAATGGCAAGAAAATGCCAGCATCCTCTAGAATCTCAAAGTAGCTCCCAGCCAACAGCAGCAAGAATGTGGACCTCAGTTTGACAATCACAAGGAAATGAAGTTTGCCACAACCTGAGGGAGATTGGAAGCAGATCTTTCCCCAGTCAAGCTTCTCAGGAAATCACAGCTTAGCCAGTAGCTGCATTGCAGCCTTGTAATTGACCCTGAAGCAGAGGACCCCGAAGCTAAGCCAGGACTGGACTCCTAAACCAGGAAAATTTTGAGACAATAAATACGCATATTTTAAGCTGCTAAGTTTAAGGTAATTTGTTAGACAGCAACAGGAAACTAATATAGACTAGTTTGTATGGTTATTCTGGTTATGTGATGCACAAATTTTGGAATTCTAATTCACATCACAGTTCAGGTTGTGCGATACATAGCATTTGCAATTTATGTCAGCTCTGCTTCCCCATGTGTTAAATAATTTTCCTGCAGGAAACTGTTCATATCTTGCACCTCTGTGTATCTATCCTAGCATATTTATATAAAATAAATTTTGCCTGAGTTGAAATAGAACAGATTGCATTTGGAAAAAAACTTCTAGCAGACTTCATGTTTTAATTAACTTTTTGATGTTCTATGATCCTTGGAGATCATTCTAGTCCATTTGTCAGATTTCAGATAAGTGAAATAAAACACAACTTTATTCAATGAGTTATCAAAGGACACATTCCTTTTTGTGTCCACTTAATGATGGAACTGACAGTATTTCATATGTTATGACTTGCAGACTTATATTCAGTCTACTACCTTACGCTACCATTTTTCTATCACGTGTATGTTCTGAAATCTTTATTACATTTTAACAGTAGAAAATAACATAAGCTATAGAATGTATTTACTTATTAAAACTGTAAATATAATGTCATTATTAATAACAGATGTGAAAATTTTAATAAAATTGTAATTTTCTTCAGAGTGGTGGACTTTAAAAAAAAAAAAAATCCCATTGCCATTGAGTCAATTCCGAATTATAGAGACCCTATAGGACAGAGTAGAACTGACCCTATAGGACAGAGTAGAACTGTCCTACAGGGTTTTCAAGACTGTAAATCTTTATGGAAGCAGGTTGCCACTTCATTCTCCCATAGAATGGCTGGTGGTTTGAACTGCTAGTCTTTCAGTTAGCAGCCTAGCGCTTCACCACTGCACCATCGAAGCTCTAATATACGGGCATTCCCCTGATGACAAACGAGTTCCTTTCTGAGTCTATCTTTAAGTTGAATTTGTACATATGTCGGAAAAACTAGGTATGGTTCATATCTAACTTCAGTTAGTCAATGTTTGTCTTAATATATGGTATATACCAATAATATATCGTGGAGCCCTGGTCAAGTACTGGTTAAGAGCTATGGCTGTTAACCAAAAGGTCAGCAGTTTGAATCCACCAGTCACTCCTTGGGAACCCTGTGGGGAAGCTCTACTCTGTCCTATAGTGTTGTTGTGAGTCAGAATATACCATGGACTGCCAGAAGAGGAAACAAATCTGTTTTGACATAAGTACAGCCAAGCTGCTCCTCAGAAGCTAGGATAGTGAGACTTGATCTCATGGTCTTTGGGCATGTTATCAGGAGGGAGCAGTCCCTGGAGAAGGATATCATGCTTGGTAAAGAGTCAGTAAAAAAGAGGAAGACCCTCAAGGAGATGGATTGACACAGTGGTTGCAACAATGGGCTCAAACATGGCAATGACTGTGAGAATGGCTCAAGACCGGGCAGTGTTTCGTTCTGTGTGTGAGGTCAACGGCACCTAACAACAACTACAACACAGTATGTAGTTTACTTTTCTATGTATAAAAAAATTAAAGAAACATTTCCAGATACATGAAAACATCTTTAACTTAATAATACAGTAATAATAGTGTTTTGATGTGCATCGCACAGTAGTCAGTTTATTATTATGAACTATTTTATGTACCTCAAATTTTAATATAATAGTCTTTATGGGGTTGGTTGGTAACTACAGGCTGTACATAACTCAGACCTTTGTAACCTGTATTTTGTATATGTAGCTTGTATTTAATTATGTTATGCAATTATTTTAATAATGAGATTTGCTTTTTACAATGTAAAGTTTAAAAGAGAATTTTGCATGGATTTTTGTGTATGAGCCTTTCTTGTGGAAAGAGGCACTGACAACATTTGCTGTGGACTGTGCTCGTAAGGATGTTTGTATAGTAAACAGCTAGGAAGACAGAGGTACTGTCTCCCTCCAGAGCCAAAGGTTGCCATGCTTATTGTCCAGGGTAAAAGATTTGGGTTTCCTAAATTCAACGCTCCTCTCATGTAAAGACATTCAATGCATATGCCGGTATCACCTGATCCTTGTATTGTCATTCTATGGGGTGTGTGGCTCAAGAAACTGACACTATAAAATGCTGACGCTGTGTTGTCGTTATGTGCCTTTGAGTTGCTTCTGACTCAGCAACCTACTGCTATTCCTGTGAGTAATGATGTCCTTTATCTGACCCAGGAGTTTCCTGTATTTGCCAGCATGAACATGATGGTGGCAGGCCAATTTGTTAGATTGCAAGTAGGGAAAATCACAGATCCATTATAGTTCTGGATGATAAAGTACACTTCCACACTTTTTCAAGGAAGTTATCAAAAATTTAAATAAAACAACCCTATCATAAAATCAAGAAGAGCCACTGTTAACTCTGTCATTTACAGCCACTATCCTTTACAGGATTTATTTTACTTGGATCTACAATCAACACCTATGGAAACAGCAGTCAAGAAATCGAACAACACATTGCATTGAGCAAATCTGATGCAAACGACCTCTTTACGTGTTAAAAAGCAAAGATGCCACTTTAAGGACTAAGGTGCTCCTGACCCAAGCTATGGTGTTGTAAATCACCTTATATGCATATGAAAGTTGGACAGTGAATAAGGAAGATGGAAGAAGAATTGATGCCTTTGAATTATGATGTTGGCGAAAAATATTGAATATACCGTGGACTGCCAGAAGAACGAAGAAATCTGTCTTCAAAGAAGTACAACCAGAATGATTGTTCGAAGCAAGGATAATGAAACTACAACTCGCATACGTTGGACGTGTTATTCGAAACCAAAAAAAACAAACCCGTTGCCGTGGAGTCATTTCCGCCTCATAGCGACTCTATAGACAAAGTAGAACCGCCCCATAGAGTTTCCAAGGTGAGCCTGGTGGACTCAAACTGCCAACCTTTTTGGTTAACAGCTGTAGCTCTTAACCACTATGCCACCAGTGTTTCCGACATGTTATCAGGAGGGACCAATCCCTGGAAAAGGACATCATGCTTGGAAAAGCAGAGGGTAAACGCAAAAGAGGAAGACTCTCGATGAGGTGGATTGACACAGTAGCTGCAACAATAGTCTCAAGCATTACAATGACTGTGAAGATGGTCTAGGACTGGGCAGTGTTTCGTTCTGTTGTACATAGGGTTGCAATGAGTCACAACCAACTGGACAGCACCTAATAACAACAACATCTTTTACAATTCACGTAAATAAATTTATCTAAATAATTAGAGATTATCTTCTAATTTAATATTATTATTCTGTACATTTAAGAATCCTTTCTTAATTTTTTTCAGTTTTTCAAAAGTATCTTCAAATTAATTTTGTTTTTTTTCTGCATAACCTCTTTCTAACTTCATGTGATTGTAAAAGAAAATCTTTCAAGAGAGGAAGCAAGGATTCCACATTAGTTTGTATAGAATTCCAGAAAGTAATTTTTTCCATAAAAAAATCCATGTGTTCATCTATTTTTCTAAAATCAAAAATAATATGTAGTTTTATATTTAAATAGATGTTTCTTGTTAAAAAAAATAAAGTTTCATAAATATATGTCTAAGTTAAATAACTGGGAAATGATACATTTCTTATTCTAATACTAAAATATTTATTCAGCTTTTTGTACTGTGGAATGGCTTCCAGGCAAATTCTGTTTACTTTTTCTCAGAAATTGCCTCAAGAGATATAATTCTTAAACTATACTAAATTAACATTACTGCTGTTTTATGGAAGCTATGATTATTCATACTACCCTCATTTGTCTACTTGTGGTTCTATTGGGAAAGAAATATTGTTCATTTTAGAAACACCTTCTGCCATGATTACAGAGTCATGCTGTGAAGTTTAAAATGTGTGCAATTCTGCAATATTTGAGAAAATAATCACACTGTTTACATGCAGTGATAATGTTAATGAAACTAGGTCATCATCTTTAAACAAATGTTTAACCCTATTAGTGGAATAAATATTCACTGTTGAAATAATTTGTTAATTGTTTTCCCTTGATTCAGATACTATTTGGCATTTGATCTTTTATTCATTTTTTACAATGTTTTATTTAGGTTTAAAAATGCTTTTAAATTTAAACAATATCTCAATTTACTATGAATAATATGAACATAATAATAAAAATACATGAGTCATAACATATTCTGGATATCCAGAATTAAACAATAAACATATTTTGATACATTCCTGAATACAAACACATAAATATCATTATACTTACATGTTGTACTTTTAGTTGTCTACTTCTTATTTTGTATGGTGTCTTGGAGCCCTGGTGGCACAGTGGTTAAGAGCTTGGCTGCTAACCAAAAGGTCAGCAGTTCGAATTCACCAGCCACTCCTTGGAAACCCTATGGGGCAATTCTACTCTCTCTCCTTGCTTTTGGGGAAGGTCTTTGTCTTTTTTCAGCTTCCTTTCCTTGATTCCTTGGTGATCTTCATGTGGCCTGACATCTATCTTCTCCCATCTCTGTTTCCTTCTCTGCCTAATCAGCCTATTTTATACCTTCATGTGATTGGCTCAAGACCCCCCCTACACTGATAAGGCCTCATTAACATAATAAAAATCCTATTCCTAAATGGAATACATACATAAGTATAGGGTTTAGGATTTACAACACATATTTTGGGGGGACAAAAATCAATCCACAACATTTGGCCTGAGCTTTTTCTATGTATTTCGGTAAAATAACTTTTAAGATCATATTAAATTTTATCTTATGTAATAATGAAACTATAATGGGATACTTAAAAACACAAGCTTTGGGATTTTACACAGTTGGGATAACCTTTTGACTCTAGCACCTATTTTGGGAGCATATCTCTCTTTTTACAGAGTAAGAAACTTAAGTTTAAGGAAGTTAAGAGTGACATGCTCCAGAATAGGTGCTGAAATAAAAAGGTTATCCAAACTGTGTAAAACTCCAAATCCCTGGTGGCACACTGGTAAAGCACTTGGTTACCAACCAAAAGGTTGGTGGCTTGAACCCACCCACTTCTGTAAAAGTTACAGCCTTGGGGCAGTTCTACTCCGTCCCATAGCGTTGCTATCTAAGGGAATGGGTTTGTATGTTTGTTTGTTTTTTGGATGCACATTGTTGCGCTGATTGATGAAAAAAATGCATACAATGGACATGGGAAAATGCCCTACAAGATAAAAAATTAATCAATACATTCCAGTTTTTGTCATAATAGTAACCATTATTTTTAACCAATTTCTACCAGTGGACATGGATGCTCTTTCAAATTTCTCACTACGTTAGAAAATTATTTGCCATATATCATGTCAGTCATAGCTAATTCTGGAATGAATAAAGATCTAGAAAATAAAAATTAAAATTAAAAAAAACTTGTTCAAGAATACTGCAAAGGTTCTCAATTAATTTTGGAAGGTTATTCTTAAGAAATGGTGTATGAGAGCTTCCTCTATCAGATACAATACAGGATATTAACATTTTAAACAAAACCTTTGGAAATTTGAGCAACATAGTTGGTGCCTCACTATTTAAATGTGTATTTTGTTTATTTCTAATAAGAATGAGTTTTTTATTATTTTGCATGTGGAACTTTGAATCTGGGTATGAATTTTCTAGCTCTTCTTTACAGCCCCTGTTTATATCATAATGAAAAGAGCACTTTTTGTTATATATGTTGCAGATGGTTTACTCAGTTTGTTATTTCTCATTTCCTTGTTTTCCTTCCTGGTGTTTTTAAAATCAAGCTATTATTTTAGTAAAATACTGTACATATATCATGTGTAATTAATTACCAAAAAAATACACGTTTTCAAACTCAAAATAAGTAGCTAGTTCTTGAGATAATAGGGAGTCCCCGGGTGGCACAAATGGTTAAGTGTTCAACTACTAGTTGAAATTTTGGTGATTTGAATCCGTCCATAGGCACTTCAGAAGGCAGGTCTGGTGATCTGCTTTCAAAAGGCCACAGCCGTGAAAACTCAATGGAGTAGTTCTACTCTGCACACATGGGGTCACCATGAGTCAGAATTGACTCAAGGGCAACTAACAACCACAACAGAGATGATAACTGTTAAAATGCAAGTATTATTTCAGACATCCTCAGAAATAACAGCTACTCTGATACACCAAGAGAAATTTGGAGGCAGACATGCTCTACCAAAATACTTGCCAACATAGTTTTTAAAAATTAAAAACTCAATATGAGAAATTTAAAAAGAAAACAAGGATTGTGTTTGTCTTTAAAAAGGAAAGAAAGGAAGAGTTCCAGCAAAATGGCGCTCTAGGCAGAAGCACCACGCCATCCCTCCACAGCAAAGATCTGAAAAACTAAGCCGAACAGAGAATACAACAATCCTGAAACCCTAAAACATCAAATGAAGAGATAAAGAACCCAGCCAAGCACCAAATGGAGTGAGAAAACAGACAGAGAACGGAGAGCAAGGAGAGATTCATGCAGAGGTCCCCTATCAGCTAACACAGCACAGATCAGCCATCTCGGACTCCTATTGGAGACCAGCAAACAGGGGGTATGAGAAAGCAGCCTTAACGGAGCTTCCAGTGGTTGACAAAACAACCGATAATTGGTGATATACGCTTTCCCACCCCCCACACTTCTTCACCCAGACTCGGCCTCCTCTGCTTCCCGCCACCACAGTCTCTTGACCAGAAAACAGCAGCTGCTTGGATTCCACACACCCGAACGGATGGCTGTCTAAGTGCAATTTGTTGCTGCTGGTGTTGCTTTTTTTCTGCTTCTTTTTATTTCTTCCTTACCTCTCCCCACCTCCACCTCCTTTAGCTCAAGTGCCTCGCTCCATGAGCCATCTTTGCTTCTTCCTGAGGGGCTGCAGAGCTCCGGTAATTTGTGATATATGCTTTCTCACTCTCTACCCTTCTTCACCCACACTCGGCCACCTCTGCTTCCCATGGACACAGTCTCTTGTCCAGAAACACCATCCCGCACTAGCTGGCTCTCTGGGTGCCATTTGTTGGCTGCTAATATTGCTTTTTTTTATCTGCTTCTTTTGATTACTTACTTGCCTCTCACCACCTCCCCCTCCCTTCGCTCAAGTACCTGGCTCCGTGAGCCATCTTTGCTTCTTCCTGAGGGGCTGAGGAGCTCTGTTCCAGTGTGGAGCTGCTTCTGGGTTTGGGCTGCCACGCTGGTGGGATCCCGGGGCTTTTGTTCGTTTGTTTGTTTTGAACTGTTTGTTTGTTTTCTTTTCCTTTTCTTGAGTTGGGAGCCCTTTCTGTCCAGGTGGTGCTGCGTGGCAGGGAGACACTCCTACGGCTTCCACAGATTTGCAGACGGATCACTGAGGTTATTCCTTTTTATGTTGGTTATTTTTTTTTTCTTTTCTGTTTCTTTGGGGGCCATTCTTGTTTTTTTTTTACTTTGTTTTCTGTTCTTTTTCCTCTTTTTCCCTTTTTGTCTTTCTTCATTGCTCAGTTTCTCATCTCTCTATATCTTCCTTCTCTTTCTGTTCCCTGAATACCCCGCATTGTATACCTCTACGCCTTCTAGCCACATTGTACTGCAACACCTGAGAGCAACTTCCCCATACCTCATAGCTGCACCGGTGGGATTCCCTGAGAACTTTGTGGTTCTTCAACCTTTCTGATTCTTATTTATTCAGTCTTTTCTTTTCTTCCGCCTCCCCTTTCTGTTTTTCTCCATTTCATAGTCTCTAATCTCTCCACTCCAACGGCAAGCTCCCCTAGCATTCTTTTTTCTTTGTTTGTATGTTTTTCCCACCTGTTCCTCTCTCCTCTCTCCCATATCCATCTTAGCTCCACACATAACAATCTCCCCACGGCATTCTGCCTACCTGCACCATGCGCTTGACATCACACCACCAAGCAGCACAGGTACGGCCTACTGGAACCTGCCCTGCACTGATTACCGACCAGCTCTGGTGGCTGTAGTAAGTGCCAAAACAAACCCATTCCAGTAACTCCTCTTCAGCTAGACCTGCCCTTCCATACCATATATGAGTGACTGACCCTGCCAATTGAAGAAAGAGGCAAAAACTATTGTGCCCAAAGATGAGCAAATAACAAAGAACACACAGTCTGCCTGCTTAGACATAGTCAAATTTTTTTTTTTAAAAAAAAGGGAGGAAACAAACAAATCTACAATCAATAAACGGGAAAAATAACTACTGAATGCCCCGAAGACAGCAGACAATAACAAAATATTTACAAAAGCAGGACAGGATGGTTCCAGTAGGCATCCAAAATAAAACACCAGAAGACTCTCCAGTGGAAGAAAATGCACTAGAACTACCTGCTAGGGAATTCAAATCTTTAATAATCAGAATTCTCCAAGAGCTGAGGCAAAATCTGACAAACATGACTAAAAAATAGACAAATTCATGGAAAATATGGACAAAATATTGGAAGACTTCAGGAAAATAATGCAGAAACAAAATGCCAAAATAAATTCACAACTAGAAATTATACAAAGACAACAATTATATATCCAAAAGATAAACAACAAGATTTCAGAAGTGGACGATGTCATAGAAGGGCTGAGAAGCAGATTTGAAATGATGGAAGACAAGATCAGCAGAATTGAAGACAAACACTTGGATAAAACTCTGTTTCAGGAAAACTCAGAAAAAAGAACAAAGAAAAATGAAGAGCCCCTGAGAATTATGTCGGATACAATAAAAATCAAAAATTTTCAAGTGATTGGAATTACAGAACAGGAGGAGAAAACAGAAGACACAGAGAGGATCAATAGAGAACTGCTGACAGAAAACTCCCCCAATATCATGAAAGATGAAAAGCTGGCCATCCAAGAAGCCCAACGAACCCCATATAGGAGAGACCCCAAAAGAAAATCACCGAGGCATATCATAATCACACTCACCAAAACCAAAGACAAACAAAGAATCGTGAGAGCAGCTCATGAAAAACAAGACGCCACATAAAGAGGAGAATCAATAAAACTAAGCTCAGATTATTCAGCAGAAAACATGCAGGCCAGAAGGCAACGGGATGACATATATAAAATCTTGAAAGAAAAAAATTGCAGGCCAAGAAGAATATATCCCGCAAAACTCTCTTTCACATTTGATGGTGAAATTAGGTCATTTCCAGATAAACAGAAACTAAGGGAATATGTAAAAGTCAAACCAAACTTTCAAGCATTATTAAAGGGAGTTCTTCGATCTGAGGACAAACAGCTTCAGCCCTCAGGCAGGACCTAGGACGCAGGATCGTACGAGCCAGATACCAATCTAGGAAATGAACTCTCGAGGACTATCCAAAACCAAAAGAAATACAACAGGGAATCAGAAGAGTCAATCAATGGATGACAACAAAATCAAAACAATGAACGAGTGCATAAACGACATAGGTATAGAACCTTCTAATGGAGAGGAAGGCAAGGCGATACCAAGTAATGGTAGACTTCTTCAAACATAGAAAGATAAGGGTAAAATTCATGGTAAACACAAAGGAAGTTAACAAACCAACTCATAAAAATAAAGATGAAAAACATAAAGTCTCAGGAAAAACAAAACCTACAAAAACAAAAGAAATGAAAAAAAACTCCACAAACAAAAATAACTCAGCACAAGAGAGTGAGAACAAAGAAAACGTCAGCACCACAAAAAAAGCACTACAAAATGATAACAACAAACCCACATATATCAATAATTGCACTGAATGTAAATGGACTCAATGCACCCATAAAGAGA
>NW_004444260.1:236967-248615 GCF_000243295.1 Trichechus manatus latirostris
GGTTGATATATTGTGGGGTTGTTAACCAATGTTATAAAACATGTGTACTTCTGTTTCATGAGAAACTGTTTTTTCTGTAAGCCTTCACATGAAGTACAATTAAAAAAAGAAAAGAAAAGAAAAGAAAAAACGTCAGTGGCAGTACATGTTGATTATCCTGAATCGACAGTCATATCCCCAGAGCTGACTATTCACCTTCATGGGAGTATGTGGAATGAATGTGTATGAGAAGACACTGATGACTTCCTATGCACCTTGACTGGATTACTCTGAGCTACCTTGTCCAGTTGCTAGCTATATGTCAGTGGGGGGATGGCGATCAAGTCCCATCTAAAACCATCATCTAATATAGCAAAATGTGTACTTCTAAAGCTACTTCCCTAGTGATGGCTTAGTCTTTCTTTGTACTCTACTATCTGTTCATTAGGGTATAGTCAACTCTTCTCCAAAACCTTTGGAGATAGCAATATTTGGTGAGTACTGGATAGTTAGATCACTACCTCCACAGAAACATTACCTATATATACGTATAAGCATGTACATATATGTATATACATAAATATATACACACATACATATATATAAACAGAGCCCTGGTGGTGCAGGAATTTAGCATTCTACTGCTAACCAAAAGGTCAGCAGTTCGAATCAATGCAGCTTGGACTTCTTCCTTCAGTACCATTGATTCCTGATCATATGCTACCTCTTTAAATGGTTGAACACCAACCAATTCTTTTTGGTATAGTGACTCTTTGTATTCCTTTCAACTTCTTTTGATGGTTCCTGCATCTTTAATATTTTCCCTGTAGAATCCTTTAGTATTGCAACTCAAGGCTTGAATTTTTACCTCAGTTCTTTCAGTTTGAGAAATGCTGAGCGTGTTCTTCCCTTTTGATTTCCTGTCTCCATATCTTTGCACACATTGTAATACTTTACTTTGTCTTCTCTAGCTGCCCTTTGAAATGTTCTGTTTAGCTCTTCTACTTCATCATTTCTTCTGTTCGCTTTAGCGACTAGACGTTCAAGAGCAAGTTTCAGGGTCTCTTCTGACATCCATTTGTGTCTTTTCTTTCTTGTCTTTTTAAAGATCTCTCGCTTTCTTCATATGATGTCCTTGATGCCATTCCACAACTCTTCTGGTCTTCAATCATTAGTGTTCAAAGCATCAAATTTATTCTTGAGATGGTCTCTAAATTCAGGTGGGAGATATTCAAGAACGTACTTTGGCTCTCGTGGATTTGTTCTAATTTCCTTCTGTTTCAACTTGAATTTGCATATGAGCAACTGATGGTCTGTTCTGCAGTCAACCCCTGGCCTTGTTCTAACTGATGGTATTGAGCTTTTCCATTGTCTCTTTCCAAGGATGTAGTCGATTTAATTCCTGTGTATTCCATCTGGTGAGGTCCATGTGTATAGTCACTGTTTGTGTTGGTGACAAAAGGTATTTGCAATGAAGAAGTCACTGGTCTTGCAAAATTCAATCATGCTATCTCCAGCATCAGTTTTATCACCAAGGCCATATTTTCCAACTTCTTCATCCTTCTTTGTTTCCAACTTTCACATTCCAATCACCAGCAGTTATCAATGCATCTTGATTGCATGTTCAGTCAATTTCAGGCTGCAGAAGTTGGTAAAAATCTTCAATTTCTTTATATTTTGCCTTAATAGTTGGTGTATAAATTTGAATAAGAGTCATATTAACTGGTTTTCCTTGTAGAAGTATGGATATAATCCTATCACTGAGAGTGTTGTACTTCAGGATAGATCTTGAAATGTTCTTCTTGATGATGAAAGCAATGCCGTTCATCTTCAAGTTGTCATTCCCAGCATAGTAGACCATATGATTGTCTGATTCAAAATGTCCAATACCAGTCCATTTCAGCTCACTAATGCCTAAGTTATCGATGTTTGTGTCTTCCATTTCATTTTTGACAATTTCCAATTTTCTTCGATTGATTCTTTGTACATTCCAGGTTCTGATTATTAATGAGTGTTTGCAGCTGTTTCTTCTCATTTACAGTCATACCACATCAGCAAATGAAGGTCTTAAAAGCTTGACTCCATCCATGTCATTAAGGTCAACTCTACTTTGAGGAGGCAGCGCTTCCCCAGTCGTATTTTGAGTGCCTTCTAACCTGAGGAACTCATCTCCTAGCATTATATCAGACAATGTTCCGCTGTTATTCATAAGGTTGTCACTGGCTAATTCTTTTTAGAAATAGACCGTGGAGTCCTCCTTAGTAGTCTGTCTTAGTCTGGAAGCTCAGCTGAAATTGTCTGCCATGGGTGACCCTACTGATATTTGAATACCAGTGGCATAGTTTCCAGCATCACAGCAACATGCAAGCCCCACAGTACAACAAAGTGACAGAAAGTGGAGGATATATAACCACATACGTATATACATTTCTATGTAATATATGCACACACACACACACACACATACATATACATGGAGCCCTCATGGTACAGTGGTTAAGAGTTTGACTACTAACCAAAAAGTCAGCAATTGGAATCCAATAGCTGCTCCTTGGAAACCCTATGGGGAAGTTATAGTCTGTCTGTAAGATTGCTTTGAATATTATAGCTACGTATAATATTGTAACCCAAATCATAATCATATTTTGTGGTGCCAACATACTAAAATATGTACACAAAGTATAATATTTTCTTGGAATTCCATAGTACAAATGCACTTGTTTTACCTAAATAAGTATTTAATGATAGAATTTTTTTTTAATATTGTAAACATGCATGCACATTAAAGAACATTATAAAAAACAAATAGGCATTATTCTGGCATAGGGATTCCCTGGGTGGCTCAAACAGTTAAGCGATGGACAGCTAACCAAAAGATTGGAAGTTCAAACTCACCCAGAGGTGCCTCAGAAGTAAAGCCTGGCAAGTTGCTTTTGAAAGGTGACAGCCTAGAAAATCCTAAGGAGCAGTTCTCTGGCAAGAGTCAGAATTGAATTGATGGAAATAATATTATAGCATATCTTTCTACCTGTGAATGTGTGTGGGTAGTTTCTTGAATATTTTTGGATCACATGGAAGAAATATTTAAAATTTAATAGATAATAATAAAACTACTAGTACTTTTAATGCAATTATGCAACTAATGTAAACCCTGGAAGTGTACTGGTTAAGAGTTATGGCTGCCAACCAAAAGGTGGGCAATTCAAATCCACCAGGCACTCCTTGGAAACCATATAGGGCAGTTCCACTCTGTCCTATAGGGTTGCGATTAGTCGGAATTGACTCAGTGGCAATGGGTTTGGTTTTTAGTTTATGCAACTAATGTTAACATCATCACTATGTTATTTCTACCACACTACTGTCACTAAAACCTCCCTTCAATACCAAAAAAATAAAACAAAGATACAGAATAAAAGGGAAGAAGGAAAAAAAACTGATAAAATAATTCACTATTATAAAAATGACTTCCAAAATAATTGTAAAAATTGCACTCTACCAGTGGTTATTTGATATTCTACATAGTTAATATCAAAAGTTCTTTTACAAACCTTTTCATCTTTGCTGATCTGATGAATTACCTTATGATGTCTTTTAACCATTTTCTGTTTCTGTTTGATGTTCTGTTTTGCATTTATAAATGTTACATCTATAGTAGTCATTTATCCCACTGAATATCAATCAGTAGTCATAATTTGCCACTATTTCCAGTACATTACAAATTTGTCTCTCAATCTTATTTATATTGTTGTTGTTTTTTTTCCTCAATTTTTTTCCAGTTTTTACCTTGGCAAAATTATCTTTTTTTTTTTTTCTGTTTTGATTACTAGATCTCATATCTCATATAGAAAGACTTCCTTACACTTTGTATTTGTAAATGTGTATTTTTGTGTATATGTGGACAAAGAGTCAATCAGGTAATTCTCATTACTTACAAATGTATTACCTTCCTCACATGAGATGCCCTACTTACTCCCATATAAGTTTTACGTTTCCCTGTAAGAAGAAACCTATTTAGCCCAGCCATAGGGGAAGATAGCAATTATTCCTGCAAAATTAAACTTAATATTTTAAATAAAATATTTAAAGTTTGAATGGCTGGAGGTAATATGTATGTGTTCTGGTTTCCAACTCATATGTGAATTATGACCCACAATCCCCCTTGGGGTCACTGTCTTCTTTTCAGCAATTGGACATCAACTATTTCCCATAAGAAAGGGCAATCCTGAATAGAATTGTCATCTTACTCTCTGGTGGTTACCTGCACAATCCCCAAAAACCTTAAGTTCTAAAATAAAAGTACTACTTTTCCTTAATAGATTTAAATGTCCAGTTTTCACATAAGCAAATGAAAAAAAAGAGCTTTCACTTCTGTAAACTCTTAGAGGCTTTCTTAGAAATACTACCTTGCCAAAGTTAGGAATTCAAATCTCTAGACTTCATATGAAGTCCAGTAATTCCGTAAGTACCAGCCACTGGCTACCCCACAGTCATGACAGATTGATTCAATAACTCTCCCTGGGTCTCTTGCTCTGTAAGTCTTACCAAAATTTGACAACTTTTGTTAAAGAAAGTTTGTATTCAAATACAACTAAAAGTGCATAAACAACAGAAGATAAGTTAGAAAACTGGGACCTCCTCAAAATTAAATACTTATGCTCATCAAACTACTTCACCAAAAGTAAAAAAACAAACAAACAAACAAAACTTACAGACTGTGAAAAAGTCTTTGGTAATGACATGTCTGACAAGATCAAATCTCTAAAATATGTAGAAAACTTCAACAACTCAACAACAAAAAGACAAACAATCCAATCAAAAATGGTCAAGAGATATGAATAGACACTTCACCCAAGACGACATTCAGGCAGCCAACAAATACACGAAAAAATGCTGATGATCATTAGCCATTTAAAAAAAAAAAAAAAAAAAACTCACAGCCACCCTATAGGACAGAGTAGAACTGCCCCAAAGAGTTTCCAAGGAGTGCCTGGTGGATTCGAACTGCTGACCTTTTGGTTAGCAGCCTTAGCATTTAACCACTACGTCACCTGGGTTTCCCATTAGCTGTTAGAGAGATGCAAATCAAAACTACAACGAGATACCATCTCACCCCTGCAAAAACAACAATGATCAGAAAATAGCAAATGCTGAGTGAGGCTGTGGAGAGATTGGAACTCTGATACACTGCTAGTGAGATTGTAAAATGGTACAACCACTATGGAAAACAGTATGGTGCTTCCTCAAAAGCTAGAAATAGAAATACCTTATGATCCAGCCCCCACGTGTCTATCAAGTTGTCTTATTGTGGAAGCTTGTGTTTTGCTGTGACGCTGGAAGCTATGTCACTGGTATTCAAATACCAGCAGGGTCCTCCATGGTGGGAGATTTCAGCTGAGCTTCCAGACTAAGACAGACTAGGAAGAAGGACCCGGTAGTCTACTTCTGAAAAGAATGAGCCACTGAAAACCTTATGAACAGCAGCAGAACATTGTCTGATATTGTGCTGGAAGATGAGCCCCTTAGGCTGGAAGGCACTCAAAATATGATGGGGTAAGAGCTGCCTCCACAAAGTAGAGTGGACCTTAATGATGTGGATGGAGACAAGCTTTCAAGACCTTCATTTGCTGATGTGGCATGACTCAAAATGAGAAGAAACAGCTGCCAACATCAATTAGTAATCAGAATGTGGAATGTACAAAGTATGAATCTAGGAAAATTGGAAATTGTCAAAAATGAAATGGAATGCGTACACATTGATATCTGAGGCATTAGTGAGCTGAAATGGACTTGTGGTCATTTTGAATTGGACAATCATATGGTCTACTGTGCCGGAAATGACAACTTAAAGAAGAATGACATTGCATTCATCCCCAAAAAGAACATTTCAGAATCTATCCTGATGTACAACGCTATCAGCGATAGGATAATATCCATATGCCTACAAGGAAGACCAGTTAATACAACTATTATTCAAATTTACACACCAACCACTAAGGTCAAAAATGAAGAAATTGAAGACTTTACCAACTTTTGCAGTCTGAAATTGATTGAACATGGAATCATGATGCGTTCATAACTGCTATTGATTGGAATGTGAAAGTTGGAAACAAAGAGAGATTGGTAGCTGGAAAATATGGCCTTGGTGATAGAAAAAATGCCAGAGATTGCATGATTCAATTTTGCAAGACAAACGATTTCTTCATTGCAAATATCTTTTGTCACCAACATAAACGGGGACTATACACATGGACCTCCCCAGATGGAATACACAAGAATCAAATCAACTACATCTGTGGAAAGAGACAATGAAAAACCTCAATATCATCTGTCAGAACAAGGCCAGGGGCCAACTGCAGATCAGACCATCAATTACTCATATACAAGATCAAGTGGAAACTGAAGAAAATTCAAACAAGTCCATGAGAGCCAAAGTACGCCCTTGAGTATATTCCACCTGAATTTAGAGACCATCTCAAGAATAGATTTGATGTGTTGAACACTAATAACTGAAGATCAGATGAGTTGTGGAATAACTAAAAGGACATCATACATGAAGAAAGTAAGAGGTCATTAAAAAGACAGGAGAGAATGAAAAGACCTAAATGGATGTCAGAAGAGACTCTGAAACTTGCTCTTGAATGTCAAGTAGCTAAAGCAAACAGAAGAAATCATGAAGTAAAAGAGCTGAACAGACGATTTCAAAGGGCAGCTTGAGAAGACAAAGTAAAGTATTATGACGACATGTACAAAGACCTGGAGATAGAAAACCAAAAGGGAAGAACACGCTCAATATTTCTCAAGCTGAAGGAACTGGAATAAAAATTCAAGCCTTCAGTTGCAATACTGAAGGATTCTACAGGAAAAATATTAAACGACACAGGAAGCATTAAAAGAAGATGAAAGGAATATACAGAATCACTATACCAAAAAGAATTGGTCGACGTTCAACCATTTCAGGAGGTAACATATGATTAGGAACTGATGGTACTGAAGGAAGAAGTCCAAGAAGCACTGAAGGCATTATCAAAAAAAAAAAAAGGCTCTGGGAATTGATAGAATACCAACTGAGATGTTTCAACAAATGGATGCAGCACTGGAAGTGCCCACTCGTCTATGCCAAGAAATTTGGAAGATGGCTACCTGGCTAACCAACTGGAAGAGATCCATATTTATGCCTAGTCCCAAGAAAGGTGATCCAACTGAATGCAGAAATTATTGAACAATATCATTAATATCACATGCAAGCAAAATTTTGGTGAAGATAATTCAAAAGTGACTGTAGCAGTATATTGACAGGGAACTGCTAGAAATTCAACGTGGATTTAGAAGAGGGCGTGGAACCAGGGATATCATTGCTGATGTCAGATGGATCCTAACTGAAAGCAGAGAATACCAGAAAGATGTTTACTTGTGTTTCATTGACTATGCTAAGGCATTTGACTGTGTGGATCATAACAAATTATGGATAACATTACGGACAATGGGAATTCCAGAACACTTAATTGTGCCCATGAAGAATCTGTACATGAAGCAAGAGGCAGTTGTTCGAACAGAACAAAGGCATACTGCATGGTTTAAAGTCAGGAAAGATGTGAATCAGGGTTGTATCCTTTCACCATACCTATTCAATCTGCATGCTGAACAAATAATCCAAGAAGCTGGATTATATGAAGATGAATAGGACATCGGGATTGGAGGAAGACTCATTAACAACCTGCATTACTCAGATGACACAACCTTGCTTGCTGAAAGTGAAGAGAACTTGAATTACTTACTGATGAAGATCAAAGACCACAACCTTTAGTATGGATTACACCTCAACATAAAGAAAACAAAAATCCTCACAACTGGACAAATAAGCAACATCATGATAAATGGAGAAAAGAGTGAGGTTGTCAAGGATTTCATTTTACTTGGATGGATAATCAAGGTCAATGGAAGCAGTAGTCAAGGAATCAAAAGATGAATTGCATTGGGCAAATCTGCTCCAAAAGACCTATTTAAAGTGTTGAAAAGTAAAGATGTCACCTTGAGGACTAAGGTGCGCCTGACCCAAGCCATGGTGTTTTCAATTGCCTCATATGCATCCTCATGATCCTTGTTATGCTTGAGCCCGTTGTTGCAGCCTGTGTCAATCCATCTCATTGAGTGTCTTTCTCTTTTTCGCTGACCCTCTACTTTACCTAGCATGATGTCTTTCTCCAGGGACTGATGCCTCCAGATAACATGTCCAAAGTATGTGAGAAGAAGTCTACCCATCCTTGCTTCTAAGGAGAATTCTGGCTGTACTTCTTCCAAGACAGATTTGTTCACTGTTTTGGCAGTGCACGGTATATTCAATATTCTTCACCAACACCATAGTTCAAAGGTATCAATTCTTCTTCGGTCTTCCTTATTCATTGCCCAGCTTTCACATGCATAAGAAGTGACTGAAAACACCATGGCTTGAGTCAGGTACACCTTAGTCTTAAGGTGACATCTTTGCTTTTTAACACTAATGTTTTTGGTTGCTGTGAGAAATGAAATCCTTTGTCTCTGGCATGGGAGTGTTGTGTCTTCTGCCTACTATGAAATTGTTACTTGTTATACTGATTTATCCAAATCTCAGAGCCTTCAAGATGTCCACAGATTCATACTCTTTTGAGCTACTCAATTAAAAATTTCCATCACTCTGGTGGGGAAGGCAAAAAGTAAGATTAATTTCAGTCATTGGAAACAAACAGAATTTTGGTTTCTTGCAGCTAGAGATCGTGGACTTAGATTATTATTTATCACACATTGCTATAAATTTTCCTGTGGTAGATGAGCTATGCTATGAAGTGATTCAAAATCCAAAACAAACCTACTGCCATCGAGTCAATTCTGACTCATAACAACCCTATAGGACATAGTAGAATTGACCCATAGGGTTTCCAAGGCTGTGGTTTGGTGTAATGTAATCCAAACAAACTTAAAGATTCATTTCAACGTAGCCGGTACCCCACTGCCATTGAATCGATTCTGACTGATAGCAACCCTATAGGGCAGAGTAGGGTTTCCGAGGAGTGGCTGGTGGATTACAATTGCTGACCTTTTGGTTAGCAGCTGAGCTTTTTTACCACTGCACCACCAGGACTCCTCATTTTAACATAACATCTATAAAATACAAACATTCATATATATGTCCAACAACAAATACAACTTTATAGAAAATATATGTCTTTGTAACAATCTTCTGAAGAGTGGGAAAATCGATTACATCACAGAAAACATAGTAAAACTCCTTTAAAATATTTTTTCTCATCTATCTTTCAAAAATCTTACAACCCTTGCAACTTCCAACCTGTGCTGCTTCTCTCTTTACTTTCTTTCCTCTTTCTTGTTTTCTTTTAACTTCTTTTTTCTATATTATTTCTTTAGAGATTTATTTAAGTAACAGTTTATAAAAGTCAGCTTATGCTAATTGATATTTCAAAGATACAAATATACTAGAAAATACATATAAATGATATACTAATATATGCTTGGTTAGGCAAATTGGTAGTAGATGCTGAAAAAAGTAAAATGACATTTGCAAAAAGTAACTGTAATTTTATTCATGTGAACTCAATAAGCAATGAAAGAATACTTAGAACCTAACGTTAAAGAAGCAAATGGGGAATGTTGCCACTGAGTAATTGGGGAGAATTGAGAGAGAGCTTTTTGGCTGAAGTCAGGTCAATAAGTTTTAAGTTGAGTTACTATGCTCAAGGGTCTAAAGCAAGTTTAAAGATGAATAATGAATATGAATAAATCACATATTGGTCTAGCACAAGAAGTACAAAATAGATTTAACCTTATATGTTAGTGATAAAGTAAGAATATTGGTGAATGAGAAAACTATAGATGAGGTGAAGTGAGTGAAAGTATGCCAATAGGGATCCTGGGAGGAAAAAAAGAACTGTTGCAAGTGTACAAGCTATAAACCATGTTCTACTCTGTTAAGAATGCACCTTTTTAAACCGGCGTAAATGGAGAATAGTGCTCAGTATAAAACCTTATTGGTAAAAAAGGATGGGATTACAAACGACTGACAAAACTATTTCTATTCTATACAGCATGGACCTATATAGGAAATGATTGTTTGCAAGTATGTAAAGAGGCTTCTTTTAAAGACTCAGCAAAACTTCTGAAGACGATAAAAAGGAAAAGACTTGTATGTTGTAGATGAAAGCCCATTGGGTGAGCATATATATTTTCTTTGAAGTTTTTTTCTGCCGTCATTATCAGACAAATACTTTACAGGATAGATAGCTTAAACAAAAATTTACAGCAAATAATTTCTTTTCCTAACAGCATTGAATTGTTACCTACTGATATAAAAAGTATTTTGAATCTTAAATATACTATTTTTATGGGCACACTTAATCTATTGCAAGAGTTTCTATTTTTGTTACTCTGTTAAATGGAACTTGCATTTGTAAGAGTTTCTGTACAATTATATATTGGATAATGACACCTGTATTCACTTATAAAAATAGAAACTTGAAAAGAAAATTCAAAATTAAATACAAGACAGATATTACTCACACTTTAAAAAATCTACTCAAGCTTGATTAGTTTTGTTTTGTTTAAAAGTAACTTAGTGAAGGTGAAGATGCATCTTTTGCCCTTCAAATCATTTGTCATTAAAATATAATACTAACAAACACAAATGAAGTGTACTCTATCTTTACAAGTATTGGCATAAATATCATCTGAGAAGCACCTGAGTATCTACCTGAAATTGTATAAACGAGTAAAATTGAATTAGCTCTAAAAGCAATGTGAAAAATAACATTCCATAGGCTTTCTACAAGTAACATGAAGTCTCGAAATAGAAATGACTGTCATTGTACTCATTATTTTTTATTAAGTATAGATGACTCTGCTCTGAATATTCATTCTGACTTTTTGTAGGTACTTTTCATTATTTTTTAGAAGAAATGGAGAATAAGAAATATTGCATCATCAGCAAATAAGTGCTAAAAACTACATTAGAAGTACTTTGAAGTGACATAAGAGCAGAGACCAGCTTGCAGTTAAGGAGTTTGCTACACATAATTTGCACCATTCAGCTTGGATTTCTCAGATTAAAAGATTTTAGTTAACCAAGAAGCACAAAAGCATTTCAAGGTGAAAACGTGGTCTATGTCATTGATGATCTTGGGCAAATTATTTTTTCTTTATATCTTTATTTCCACCACTATCAAATGTATACAAATCTTATGTCCTATGCATCAATCATGAATTAAGTACTAATGTTTTTTTGTAATATTTGTATAGTAAAAAGTTGTTTTGACTTCTCCTTTCTTAAAGCATGGCTATGTACCTCACTTGGTCATCCTTGGAAGATAAAGCAGTCTGTGGTAGACATTATCAGAGGTCATCAATATTTCTAGTTCTCCTCTTCTTCCAGAATATCCTCTCTTTGATGTCAGCCAAGTCCATGCAACTTGCTTTGGTCAATGAAATATAAGTAGATGGAATGTGTAATAATTATTTGTAAATAAAATTAAGTCCAAACCCAACTCAAGACAATTCCAACTCATAGAGACCCTGTAAGTACCCGTGTAAAATTCTCTTTTTATCTATCCATCTGTCCATCTGTCTTTCCATCCAACCATCTATCTAACCATCAATTCATTCATCCATCCATCCACCCACCCACC
>NW_004444260.1:248715-259457 GCF_000243295.1 Trichechus manatus latirostris
CCACCCGTCCATCCACCCATCCGTCCATCCATCCGTCCATCCATCCATCCGTCCATCCATCCATCTACCTGTCAGGCAAACCTTAAAGTTACTGCAACGGTAATGTCATAAGATGGTGAGCTTTTATGAGCCTGACTCCTGAATAAGCAGAACTCCACTGCCAACCATCTTTGGACATGTCATACGAATGAGACGTACACTTTTGTTGCATTAAAAAAAAAAAAAAAATTACCTTTGCCATCGAGACAATTCTAACTCATAGTGAATCTATAGGACAGAGTAGAACTGCCTTATAGGGTTTTCAAGGAGAGGCTGGTATATTCGAACTGCCAACCTATTGGTCAGCAGCCTTAGCTCTTAGCCACTATGCAACCAGGTCTCCTTTGTTGCACTAGGCCACTAAAATATCAAAGTTGCTTGTTTCTGCAGTATTATATAGTCTGTCCTGACTGTACATGGTCCTGGTGCCTTCTTTCATCAGATTCTTCTTCTTACCATCATGGGCTTAGTTAGTATGGGCCTATAAATTTAAAAAAAAATTATAATAATTTAGAGAGAAGTGAGTTGAAAACAGAAGAAATGTTTAAATATCTTTAATACAGTGGGTGTTTTTGCACAAAACTAAGGAATTATTTCCACTTCTGAGACTGTGTAGAATTGCCTGGGTTACGTTTTGTCCGTGAAGAGCTTTTCTAGTCTTCCTTTTATTCAATCAACTTTCACATAGCTTTTCAGTACATTATACCTTGTCTTATGTTATCCTGAGCAATAACTTACAGAATATGATACTGCTGATAAACTATGCACCTTAAATTCAAATATATTGTTATGATCAACATGCCTGGTAGTATTCACATATAAGGCTGCTGTATTAATTAACTTAGCCAGTCTTGAAGGAATTCCCCCAACTACTGATAGATTTAAAAGCTCTTCATTTTAAGTAGAGTTTATTTGGTGGGCCATTTGAGACTTAAATAATTTAGAAACTTGCTTTGCAGTAAACATTCAGTGATAATTCCTCAGTTGTTCCTCCATATTCTTGCCTGCCTCTCATCTTACTCTCTTTACCTATTCGGGACCTATTGACACATCTACATGGGCATTAGACATAAATCCCTGATCTCACAGTTGCTTGACTGCCTCACCTCCAAATATCTTTTCTGTATTTCATATCTGTCACACATTTGAAGGGAAAACACCTTGATCTTGACTTCCCAATAACTGTGCCACCTCTGGTATCTACATATGAACTCAACTTCTATCATTCATTTGCTCCAGGACCCACACCAGTCCCCACTTCCAATATCCTTGCCCTTCTCATCCTCCATCTCTCACACTGGATAACACTAAATATTATTTGGATTTAATCTCTCTGTGTCCCATGTTTAAAATTGGATTGCTTATTAGTCTATCTGAGAGTGTTGTTGTATTAAATTAGTTTATATATTTAAAGTGCTTAGTGCAACCCTTGATAGAATAATTATTAACGATTATTAATATTTATATGCCTGCACCAATCCCTGAGCAATTGATTGTAGCTGAAGAAAAACACGTGTTCATGTGTAGTGATTTTCCCCTAATTCATGACCAAAAACTCAATAGGCACAGGACACTGCCCAGCAATTCTACTTCCCTTCATTAGGATGCATACTCCCACAGTCTATAACATTTTTTTTTTTTTGTTTTACAATAACTCTTTTCTCTTTCAAATCTCCGATACTTACACTCAATTCTCACTCTTGGTGAATGATATTGCCTTATATTTCCCTGAAACAGAAATTATAATAGATATCTCTCTTAGTTTCCTGGTGCTGCTGCAATAGAAATACCACAAGTGAGTGTCTTTGAATCACAAACAGTTATTTTTTCACAGTTCAGGAGGCTAGAAGTCCAAATTCAGGACATAGGCTCTAGGAGAAGGCTCTCTGGCTGTCAGCTCTGGGGGAAGATTCTGGTCTCTTTGAGCTTCTGTTCCTGGTTTCCTTAGTAATCTTCATGTGGCATCTATCTTCCCCTGTTTGTACTTGCTTGTCTCTTTTTATATCCTGCTTCAGAAGTGATTGCGTTTAGGGCACAAGCCATACTGATAAGACCTCATTAGCATAACAAAGAAAACCCTATTTCCAAATAAGATTACAACCATATTTTTACGGGTTAGGATTCTAATACATATTTTGGGGGGACATAATTCAATTCAATCCATAACGGTATCTGCATAGATATTGGTAGCAGATATAAACTTTGTTAGATAGTAAAATCTCATCTCCCCAGTCTCAAATGTACCAACCCACCTTCATCACTACCATGTGCTCTGCTTTCTTTCTTGTGTCCTTTAATTCATGTCAAAGGCTATCCCTTGTTTATGAACTTTGGAATCAGAAACTTTCACCTTTTCATTTGACCCTAGAAATCTAGTTCCCTCTCCCAAATCATCCTTTGTCTCCTGTCTACTAGATTAATGTCATCAACAAATTTTAAACCTTGTACATATTTCTAAACATGCAGAAACACAATACAATTTAAATCATTCCTTTGCTTGTTTCCAACTTTTTAGAGACATAGTCTTGATCTTAGAAGGCTTTTAATATAAGAGGATTGAGACTGTAGTGGAGCCAGGAAAGCGGTTGGCCTGCCTTCATGTTTTTTGGGTGAGTAAACACGTAACTAGCTTCTCACAGTGACTCAGGGACAAATGCCTTCTAATGTATTCTTAGCTTACTTTTAAAAACTGTGATAGAATTATCTGACCTCTAAAAAATGTTGAAATAATACCGTATTGAAAATATTGCAAGTTCATCAACCTCTTTCATGCTTTCAAGCCTCAGTCCTAGCGTTCTGCTCCGGTATTCCCTGCCCAGGTGTTAAGGTTATTCACTAATTAAAGACCACAGGATTCTTCGTGATGTTTTAGATTTAATTAAGTTAGAGAGCTGAAAATAATTAATGTATTGGATGGGCTAAGATATTGAATGGACAAACAGAAAATAATTATAAATACTACCAAAATGTACATTAATATGACAGTAAAGTTTTTCTCTCAACAAATAATTGTATTTCATTGTAAAATATGATGAACTAAAACCAATTCCTCTGAAGAATTTTTCTTCTAGTATTTAGTGAAATGAAAATTTTTACATTCTTCTCAAGTTCTTCATTAATTGTATCAGAAGTTGCAAACTCAAATGTCATGAGAACAAGTCAAAGAATATACATGAATAAAGTGATTTGGGGAGTGAGGATATTTTTTAAATATTAAGCATATGCCCTCTCTAGAGAAGGCAACTATTAGCTCACATTAACTAATTATTACCATGAAGGAAAGTGGGCCCAGTTTTATTACTAATATGAGGAGTTTAAATTCAAAGATGCTTATTTTTAAATATTGGTGAATAATTTAATTTTTAAAGTCAATAATATCAGGGCCAAATAAAATTCATAGATGGACCATGTATGATCTCATATATTACTCGCTTTCAGGGTCTGCCATTTCAGCTCATCCATGAGACAATTTTTCACACCAATCTTATGTAATATGTAATAGAGATTATGTAATACTATGTAATAGACAGTTTAATTATGACCCTATAATCTCTTCACCTTTGTCACAATCATCCCTTAAAAATAGGATTTTACACATGCATTTCAGAATAAAATCTCGTTTAAAGGCTTTCTTTGATCTTTCTTTCACAAAGCATGGCTGCCCTGAGAAGTAGATCATGATGTGCATAATTTGTTTCATTCTTGCCTCCACATTCATATTTAAAGTGACTTATCCCACACTCTTGTGAGTGAACTGACTGTCCAGTACCACAGGAGGACTGCTTGACAGATGCAACCAATTCTATTACCTGGGTGTGTCAAATAATACACCAAATTCCCTATGACAATGTGAACGGGACTGCCCAGCTAACATTGCAGTACTACCCTGCATCATTATTAGTTTGTCAATTGCCTTCTTACCTGCCCAAACTTACACTGACTTACTTTAGTATTTTATTGTGTCATTATAGTTCTAGCACACTTCTTACCTGGGAATGTGAGAATTCTCTAAGCACATGTTCAGAACGGCTTCTGCAAATACTGGTGCAACCCTGTTCGTCATTCTTCCCACCTCAGTCACGGGCAACTACATGGTATTCAGTGAAGTAACTGATGAGAAATGTATAGAGAGCTGTTAAAAAATATATATATATATATAAGAAAGCCATCACTAGGAAAATAAATATAATTACAGAATCAGAGATAATTTTAAGAAATGGATAATACTACTGTGTATGACAAAGTATTACTACATTAAAAAAAACCTGAAATTTTGTTAAGCAAAAAAATACTCACTTTTGTTTGTTTGTTTTATGTAGATTTGCATATCTACTATCCTAGTTGGGTTCTCTAGAGGAACAAAACCTGTGAGATATATATATATATATATAAAAATATATGTATATACAGATAGGTTTACTTTAAGGAAATGTCTTAATTGTAGGAGCTGGCAAGTCCCAAATCCATTGTTAGGAGGCAGACTGGAGACCTCCTCTGACTCATGGAATTGTAGGGGCTGGCAAAAACAAAATCTGCCTCTCAAGGGGACAGGCCAGAGAGTTCTGCAGACTTCCATCCCAGGAATCACAAGTCAGGCAACAAGATGAGTGTATGGTTGAGAGAAAGTGAGCTTTAGAGGCAATTCACACCCCAAGGAAACTGCTCTTTCAACTGTTGGTTGATCACATAAAATCACATCCATGGAGGGGGATTATATTATATTACAATATTACGTTACGTTACGTAATGTTATGTTACGTCACGTTATGAAACAGCAACCAGACCAGTATCTGGCCAAACCACTGGGAATCATAGCCTAGCCAAGTCCACACATAAAATTAACCATCCCGACCACATATAAACTATCCCTGTGATCATTAGGGCTCTCCTATTTCTATTTCATTTCTGCTTGCTAGCTTTCACAAAATAATTTCGTATTACTATTTGACATCTTCTGATCCTTTTTCCACACAGCATGTCTGTTCCATGAAATAGATCATGATGTGTATGGTTTGGTTGCATTCTTTGCCTCCAAATTCATATTTAAAGTGATTTCTTCCATACTTTAGGCACTGTTGAAGTTTCATTTGAGTTTGCTCTTGCATATGTTTTCCGTCATGCGGAGGCTCTGTCACCGATCTCTGAAGCAGAAGATTCTGCCTGTCAGCTTACTACCAAGATCCAATAAAACTGCATACTTCAGACTTAAACCTGAGGGACGTTTGCCTCCAATTTGTTCATTTTTCAAGCCATACATAAATGATGCTACAGTCTGTTACATTTTCTTATGTACTGTTCTATCAAATGACATGGATATGGAAAAACTGTGAATATCAGAGAAAAACATACACGTAGCTTCCCAGTGAAGCCTTTTTACTTTTCTTAGCAGTTTCAAAAAAAAAAAATTCATAAAAATTGCTACACAGCATTACACTTATGATGATCTAAAGGCTAGAAAAGAGATTTAGCTTTCTGCAAATTCAGTTACATAAATATTATTCTCTGTTAAATGAAAATACATCTCTTAAATGAAAGAAAAAATACACTTCATGTGGACTGAAAAATTAGGTGACATTATAAACATTTGAACAGAAGAGATTATACACCATTCTTATTTTTTATATTATTGAAATGTAACACTCCTCAAAATGGAAATGACAACTTGCAAGGTATTTTCTGTAAGAAAATCATTTTATGACACTAAAACTCCATATCAGAATATTATATTAGAAGAAATCTATTTTAGAAGAAAGGTTTTGCAGTATAGTTTTGATTTTATATATAGGTCTTTTGCCTACATATCTTTTACTTCTAGAGTTTGGTAGAGTTAAAAAAAAGTCATTCTCAGCAGAATAGGAGAACATGATGTTAAGTGATGGTTGCTTTGGAAATTTAGCTATATTGATGACCATAATTCTTCCTGTTTGGTCTTAATTGATAATTAACTGTGATATTTTGTATTCTTTTATGACTTTTGTTGGCCCTTCTCACCCTTTTGTCATGTTCAGAGGGAAGGAAATAAGGCCAGCAATCTATAGCACCATGATGCCAGAGACCTTAAGTAGAATGCGTATTGATTGCATTTATTGACATATACAATAGAAAGTCATTTTATAAGCATGCGTATGGCCTCATACTAATTATATAGTACCTTAAGAATCATAGACTACATGAAGAAAGAGAAAAAAATCGTATCACAGAATACAAATCAGATATTATCTGTGTTACTAATTGAACTATTTCTAAAAAGATTCTTCATTAGAAGAGGTCTTGTCTTAAGAGGATAGCATAATTAATCAAATGAATAATAAAATTAGTAAGGCTGATTATATATCAGCACTATAATTAATTAGCATTCACTAAACGGGAACTAGATTCTTCCTTCAGAGCAGATCATCAATAAATGTTACAACTTTCCTCCTCTCTTTACATGACATTGGACATGGTTCTATGCAGAAGCAGACATACTGTATCCTTAATTCTTTTTTTTTTTTTTTTTTTTAAAATTTTATTGTACTTCAGGTGAAGGCTTACAGAACAGATAGTTTCTCATGTAACAGTAACACACATGCTGTTTTATGACATTGGTTAACAACCCCACAACATTTTAACCCTCTAAATACTCAACTTTTTTTTTTTTTTTTTTGTTTTGGTGAAAATACACATAGCCAAAGATACGCCATTTCAAAAATTTTTTTTACATACACATTTAAGTGACATTGACTACGCTCTTCTAATTATGCTGTTATTCTCACTTAAGATGAAGGCTTACAGGACAAAATAGTCTCCCATTTGACAGTTACTACAAATGTTGCCCTATGACAATGGTTAACAATCTCACAACACATCAACAATATCCTTACTCTATTCTGTGTTCCCTATCATCAGCTTCCTACTCCCCTTCTGCCTTCTGGGCCTTGTCACTGGACTCCTGTACCTCGTTACTCTCATGGTTTTACTGGGCTGTCCACTCGCAGGCTGATCAGTGCACATCGAAGGTAACTTTACCACTGAGCTAAAAGGGTGTCTGGGGGCCATACTCTCGGGGTTTCTCCAGTCTCCTTTAGGCCAGTAAATCTGGTCTTTTTTTTTTTTTTTTGTGAGTTAGAATTATGCTCTACATCCTTCTCCAGCTCTGTCCAGAACCCTCTGTTGTGATCCTGGTCAGAGCAGTCAGCGGTGGTAGCCGGGCACCATCTAGCTGTACTGGACTCAGTCTGGTGGAGGTCTTGGTAGCTGTGGACAATTAGTCCTTTGGACTAATCTTTTCGTTGTATCCTGTTCTCTTCATTCTCACTTGCTCCTGAAGAGATGAGACCAGTGGAGTATCTTAGATGGCCGCTCACAGGCTTTTAAGACCCCAGACACTACTCACCAAGGTAGAATGTAGAGCATTATCTTTATAAGTAGTGTCATGCCAATTGAGCTAGATGTTCCCCGAGACCATGGTCCCCAGAGCCCTCCGTCCAGCAACTCAGTCCCTCGGGGAGTTTGAATCTGTCCATGGGGCCTCCATGACCTTTCCTTGTACAGGTTGTGTTAGTTTCCCCTGTATTGTGTACTGTCTCACCCTTCACCCAAGATACCACTTGTCTATTGTGTATCCTTAATTCTTGATGGTTTCTCCAAGAAAAATAGAGAACACTACTTCTGGAAATCTACTGGAAACAACTAATAGAATTATCATCATTTGAGTTGGAAATCTCAACTCATTCATTGAGCTTTGCTAGTCAAGGTAACTTCCAAATATTACATTTTATTCATAAAAAATCTTATTGATATCAAATAATTTTAAAATATCTTTTGAAGATAATCGTAGAATAACTGTGAAAATTTGACATTCATTTTACATGCAAGGACATTTGCATAACATCAACAATAGCATTTCTGAAGGTAAAAAAGTCTCTTTCCGTTTGAAAAACAATAATAGATAAACCCACAGAAAAACCCAAAGTATGCTCGTAAAAATGAAGGCTTATGCTCTATGAAGCAAAATGCTCAATAGCCTTAAGCCTAAATTTGAGATTCACTCCAAATGGATCCAGAAATAAACACAAAATCATTTGTTTATTTCTGTCAGATTACTTATCAAAATATTCTATGCTAAATGAATACTGTTCATAAAATATTTGGTGGATAGAGGTTATTTTATTATTTGGAAAAGGAAAGCTGGCAGTAGAACTGTTCTAAGAAAGTCTGTGAAACTGGGGAATGTATAGTCTACTATCATGTCATTCACTCCCATTTGCCATTTACTTTAATCATTCTTCACAATTTCTCCTTGGTCAGTATTATCCAGATGCTCATTGTGAATTACATTACCAGTTGCTACAGTAAAATCAAGAATACCTAATTTATTTAAAAGATTGCAGATTCTTGACACATAATAATTACTCAGTATGTCTTATTTTCTTTCCTCTTGTCCAGCTACATATAAATAGGTATAATCTTACCTAAAATGATCCACTTTTCTTCATAGAATTTCAGATATTTGTCACAATAGCTATCACAAAAATAATATGCTAGCTTAAAGTTTTCTAAAATGAAAACTCAGAACTACTGATTAGTATTAGGAGCAGCTTGGAAGCTCCAGAGACACATCCAAACTCCCTGAGAGTCGGAATTGCTGGGCAGAGGGCTGTGGGAACCGTGGTCTCGGGGAACATCTAGCTCAATTGGTATAACATAGTTTATAAAGAAAATGTTCTACATTTACCTTGGTGAGTAGCATCTGGGGTTTTGAAAGCCTGTGAGCAGCCATCTAAGATAGTCCACTGGTCTCACCATTTCATGAGCAAGGGAGAGTGAAAAAAACAAGATACAAGGGAAAGATTAGTCCAAAGGACTAATGGACCATAACTATCACAGCCTCCACCAGACTGAGTCCAGTACAACTAGATGGTGCCCGGCTACCACCACTGACTGCTCTGACAGGGATCATGACACAGGGTCCCAGACAGAGCTGGAGAAAAATGTAGAAACAAAATTCTAACTCACAAAAAAAGAACAGACTTACTGGCCCGACAGAGACTAGAGAAAACCCCAAGAATGTGGCCCCGGGACACCCTTTTAGTTCAGTGATGAAGTCACTCCCGAGGTTCACCCTTCAGCCAAAGAATAAACAGGCTCATAAACCAAAACAAAACTAATGGGACCCAACAGCCCAGGGACAAGGACTAGAAGGCAGGAGTGGACAGGAAAGCCGGGAATAAGGAACCCAAGGTCGAGAAGGGAGAGTGTTGATATGTCATGGGGTTGCTAACAAATGTCATTAAAAAAAAAATATGTGTACTAACTGTTTTAACGAGAAACTATTGTTCTATAAACCTTCATCTAAAGTACAATTAAAAAAATATTAGGAGCAGCTAAATAATTATTTCCATCCCTAAACGTTCTTAGTTTAAATGGACTAGCTACAGTTTGCCATGTTTGGTACCAAAGGTCTACACATACTTAATTTTATTTACTAAAACATAACCTTAGAGAACAAAATTTTATCTTCTCTTAGTTTTATCTGTCTTCCCACAGTTTATTTTTGATGAAAAGAAAGAGAAAAAAGTGCAACTGTCTTAATGAAGAGGTTTGTTTACACCACTTTCTGCCATTATCGACAGAACTGTTAGTTAAGATAATATAGAGATATCTAATTCAGACACAATTTTCCAAATTATTATAATCACAATGCCTCTGGATTGCTGAAATCAACAATCCTAAGAACAGAACTTGCCATTCCAGGACTATTGAGTCTGCTCCTACAGATAGAGATAATAACTCTAAATCATACTCAGTGTTAATGTGCTATGCCTCCAGGAAAGTAATTGGAGTTCTTGACTCACATGTCTGATGAATTTCAGATCAATTATACTGCCCAAAGTCCATTTTATATACTGAAATGAACATATATAATCCCATTTCTGACAGAAATATTACATTTAATGTAATAAAAACACAATTACAAAGAAATTCATCAAATATAATTAGGGTCTATGTTCTCTATAATGAGCCCTGGTGGAGCAATGGTTAAAACGTTCAACTGCTAACTGAAAGGTCGGCTGTTTGAAACCAATAGCCACCTCTCAGGGAAGGATGTAGTAATCAGCTTCTGTAAAGATTTACAGCCTTGGAAACCCTATGGGTCACTATGAGTCAGAATTGACTCAGTGACAGTAGGTTTTTGTGTTTCTGTTCTCACAAAACATTCTTCATTTCTAATCTTCTTCAGTCATTTCCTCATCCCAAACATACAGTAAATGTGTTGCATTAATCTTTCATAGCAACTATTTCTTATCCCAATGGAATATTCATTATTTTGTAATCCTTATAAATGTTTTATGGAACTGAAACATATGTGGAATTCTACTTAAAATTATTAAACATCAGTGTTGTAAAACGTTCACAATATAACTTCTGTTACTTAATGTTTAAAGAACTTAAGATCTAGGGCAATAAATTTTTTTACACTTTACAGCTATGAAATAAAATTTTTGATGTGTAGCTTATGTCAGTGTGTATTCAGTATAGTAGTATAACTACATTTTCAAAAAACCTGGAATTAAAGTTCTGGCAAAATGGCGCTCTAGGCAGAAGCACCACGCCGTCCCTCCACAGCAAAGATCCAAAAAACTAAGCCGAACAGAGAATGCAACAATCCTGAAACCCTAAAACATCAAATGAAGAGATAAAGAACCCAGCCAAGCACCAAA
>NW_004444260.1:259794-261626 GCF_000243295.1 Trichechus manatus latirostris
GTTGCTTTTTTCTGCTTTTTTTGATTTCTTCCTTACCTCTCACTACCTCCCACTCCTTTTGCTCAAATACCTGGCTCCGTGCACCATCTTTGCTTCTTCCTGAGGGGCTGCAGAGCTCTGGTAATTTGTGATATATGCTTTCCCATTCCCTACCCTTCTTCACCCACACTCGGCCCCCTCTGTTTCCCATGGACACAGTTTCTTGTCCGAGAAACACCAGCCCACACTAGCTGGCTCTCTGAGTGCCATTTGTTGGCTGCTAGTGTAGCTTTCTTTTTCTGCTTCTTTTGATTTCTTCCATACCTCTCAACACCTCCCCCTCCTTTCGCTCAAATACCTGGCTCTGTGCGCCATCTTTGCTTCTTCCTGAGGGGCTGTGGAGCTCCGTTCGAGTGTGGAGTTGCTTCCCAGTCTGGGCAGCCGTGCTGGTGGGATCCCAGGGCTTTTGTTTCTTTGTTTTCTTTTCCTTTTCTTGAGTTGGGAGCCATTTCTGGCCAGGCGGTGATGCGTGGCAAGGAGACTACCCCCTCGGCTTGCACAGAGGTGCAGAGGGATCCCTGAGGACATTTATTTTTCCATTTTATTTCTGTTTTTTTGGGGGCTTTTCTTGTTCTTTATTTTTTAATTTGTTTTGTTTTCTTTTCCCTCTTTTTCCCTTTTTGTCTTTCTTCATTGCTAAGTTTTTCATCTCTCTATATCTTCCTTCTCTTTCTGTTCCCTTAATACCTGGCAATCTATACCTCTATGCCTTCTAGCCAGGCTATACTCCAACACCTGAGAGCGACTTCCTCAGACCTCATAGCTGCACCAGTGGGATCCCTGAGAACTTTGCGGTTCTTTAACCTTTCCAATTTTTATTTATTCATTCTTTACTTTTCTTCCTCTTCCCCTTTCTGTTTTTCTCCATTTCATAGTCTCTCATCTCTCCACTCCAATGGCAAGCTCCCCTAGCATTCCTTTTTGTTTGTTTGTATGTTTTTGGCTCCTGTTCCTCTCTCTTCTCTCCAATATCCATCTTAGCTCCACACATAACAATCTCCCTGCTGCATCCTGCCTACCTGCAGTGTGCACTTAATGTCACACCACCAAGCAGCACAGGTATAGCCTACTGGAACCTGCCCTACACTGATGACCGACCAGCTCTGGTAGCTGCAGTAAGTGCCAAAAACAACCCATCCCAGTAACTCATCTTCAGCTAGACCTGACCTGCTGTACCATATCTGAGTGACTGACCCTGCCAATTGGAGAAGGAAGTGAAAAATATTGTGCCCACAGATGAGCAAACAACAAAGAACACACAGTCTGCCTGCTCAGACACAGTCATATAAAAAAAAAGGGGGGGAGATAAAAAAACAAATCTACAATCAATAAATGAGAAAAATAACTACTGAACGCCCCAAAGACAGCAGACAATATCAAAATGTTTACAAAAACAGGACAGGATGGTTCCAGTAGGTGTCCAAGATAAAATACCAGATAACTTTCCAGTGGAATAAAATGCACTAAAACTACCTGATAGGGAATTCAAATCTCTAATACTCAGAATTCTCCAAGACCTGAGGCAAAAAGCTGACAAACATGAGGAAAAAATAGACAAATTCATGGAAAATATGGACAAAAAATAGGAAGAATTCAGGAAAATAGTGCAGGAAGAAAATGCCAAAATTAATTCACAACTAGAAATTACACAAAGACAACAATTAGAAATCCAAAAGATAAACAACAAGATTTCAGAAATGGACGGTGTGTTAGAAGGGCTGAGAAGCAGATTTGCAACAGTGGAAGACAGGATCAGTGGAATTGAAGACAAACACTTGGATACAACTCTGTTT
>NW_004444260.1:266298-333763 GCF_000243295.1 Trichechus manatus latirostris
CTACATTCTACCTTGGTGAGTAGTGTCTGGGGTCTTAAAAGCCTGTGAGCGGCCATCTAAGATACTCCACTGGTCTCATCCCTTCGGGAGCAAGGGAGACTGAAGAGAACAGGATACAAGGAAAAGATTAGTCCGAAGGACTAATTGTCCACACCTACCAAGACCTCCACCGGACTGAGTCCAGTACAGCTAGATGGTGCCCGGCTACCACCACTGACTGCTTTCACCAGGATCACAACAGTGGGTTCTGGACAGAGCTGGAGAAAGATGTAGAACGTAATTCTAACTCACAAAAAAAAGGCCAGATTTACTGGCTTAAAAGAGACTGGAGAAACCCAGAGAGTATGGCCCCCCAGACACCGTTTTAGCTCAGTGGTGAAGTTATCTCCAAGGTTCACCGTTCAGCCTGGGAGTAGACAGCCCTGTAAAACCGAATGAGACTAACGAGGTACAGTAGTCCGGTGACAAGGGCCAGAAGACAGAATGGGACAAGGAAGCTGGTGATAGGGAACCCAAGGTTAAGTAAGGATATTGTTGATGTGTTGTGAGATTGTTAACCATTGTCATAGGGCAACATGTGTATTAACTCTTAAACGAGAAACTGTTTTGTTCTGTATGCCTTCATCTTAAATGAGAGTAGCAGCACAATTGGAAGAGCGTAGTCAATGTCACTGAACTGTGCATGTAGAAATGTTTGAAATGGTGTATCTTTGGCTATGTGTATTTTCCCTAAAAGAAAAAGGTTGAGAAGTTAGAGGGTTGACTTGTTGTGGGTTTGTTAACCAATGTCATAAAACAATATGTGTACTACTGTTTCATGAGAAACTATTTGTTCTGTAAGCCTTACCTGAAGCACAATAAAAAAAAAAAAATCTGGAAGTACAAGTAAATTTTAAAAAGCCTAATGACATCAATAATTTAAATTCACAATGCAATTTAAAAATATACAATAAGCTACTATGTCTTAGAATTTTTAAAACTGACTGATCTACTATGCTTTTCCTGCTTTTAACATAAGCAACGTAAGTTTAGTTCTTAATTTTAAATAAATTGTATTTGGCTCTTTCACTTGTGTGATATCATTACTTTCATTTTAGAGAATTGGTACAATCGGGCAAATATAATTTTTCTCTACATGAGCTAGTAATCATATTGCCAGGAAGAATTTCTTTCTATGAACATGGGCAGCTGAATGAATTTATTTTAAGCAGCTGGCAATGCTGGTAGCACCTGATGTTGTGTATTAATTCTAGCACAATATGGAAAAATTCCTCAATAATTTGTTCAAGATGATCTTCCAACCGTATTTTGCTCTAGGTAAAAAGTTAATTTTGTTGGTCTCTCTTATTTTAGAACCACGAGAAAGAAATGGATGTAAGTCATTATTCCAAATTAATGAGTCCCCTACCAGCAGCATCCACAATACCTGCATAACCTAGTAAATTCTTAGAAATACAAATCCTCAAGCCTCAACTGGAATCTACTGAATTGGAAGTTCTCAGATGAGAACACAGCACAATGACATCACTACGGGTGCAGGGGTGCTTACTGCACTGGGTGACACTGTCAAAGGGGGCAACACCAAAATGATTATCTATAAGATTTTTGTTCAGTGTTTCAGCATAAATTTATTATTTTTTATAAAATTACCCCCATAGTTAATTATAACAAAAAAAGCATTTTTCATAAGCCCAGCATATACGTATCAATATACCTGCAAGGTTAAAACTCTATTCTAATTTATTTTTGAAAACTTCTAATGTACTATTGGGAAGATGACACCATGCATTACTACACTGGGTGACACCAACACTAGTGATGCCACTGACACAGCAATCTGTGTTTTAACAAGTCTTCCATGTGATCCTAATACACGCTGAAGTTAGAGAACTGCTTATCTAAGAAGCTTACGTTCATGATTCGTTAGATAAAATTTAATATGAGTACTTATATCTGGACACACTCTTATAGGATAGTCTATATACACCTATGAAACTGTTATGGATTGAATTATGCTTCCCAAAAATATGTGGTATAAATCCTAGCCCCTAAATCTGTGGATGTAATCCCATTCGGGGAAAAGAGTTTTCTCTGATGTTACTGAGGTCTTATCAGTGTAGAGTGTATCTTAAACCTAATCACTTTTGAGCTATAAAAAGAGCTGATTAGGCACAGAAGCAAGGAAGCACAAATGGGGAAACATAGATGCCACGTGGAGATCACCAAGGAAGTGAGGAATGTCAGGCTAGAGAAGCTAAGACAGAACATTTTCCTAGAGCTGTTAACCCTGAATTCAAACATGTAGCCTCCTAAACTGTGAAAACATAAATTTCTGTTCATTAAAGCCCCTCCCTTGTGGTATTTCTGTTACAGCAGTACTACATATCTAAGACAAAGTCTCATCTGGTAAAGCAGAGGGTCAGCAAAGAAGAGGAAGACCCTTAATGGGATGGATTGACACAGTGGCTGCAACAACGGACTCAAGCATAACAATGATCATGAGGATGGTGCAGGACCCAGCAGTGTTTCCTTCTGTTCTATAAAGGATTATTTTGAGTCGGAATTGAGTTGATGGCACCTAACATCAACAACAACAGATACCTAAGACAGAAACATTCAAGAATATTGAACACTATTTTAGTAGACAGAAGTGAGACTAACAATCCATTGGTGAGGGAAATTTTTCTAGTAACAATAATTGAATATGAGCTTCTGAAGAAAGTTAAAGCTAAGGATATATGAAAGCAACTGTGACCATTTTGTTCCCTGTATGCATGTCATAGTTCTTGGAGTTCAATAAGTTAATAAAGACATAAAAGTTAATAAAGACATAAAAAAAACCCAAACCCATCGAGCTGATTCCGACTAACAAAGACATAGCACACGTTCTTTGATGCAAACATGCCAAAGCTGACAGTTATAAAACAAAAATTTAAGGGGTAAAAGTATAAACTATTTTCTTACATGTGCATTAATAACTACAACTTTAAAGCAAATGTTAAATGCTTTAAATATATCTTTGCTGAAAACGCTATGTATCAAAATAATTTGGTTTTTCAGTGTGATATCTTGGAAAAGAAAGAAAATCACTCTACGTTTAATATAATAAGAATAAAAAAAAAAAAAAGACCAAACACATTGCCATAGAGTCTATTTTCTGTGATACTTGGCAAGATTTGAATTTGTTGATTATCATTCTTGAAAATTACTTCTTTTAATTTCTGTGTAATTTCACATTACAGTTTTTTTTTTTTTTTTTTTTGCTTTCTAACTTCTACAGTGACTTCTATGACAAATTGTTTTTCTTTCTTCACAACATAGGGGATTTCCAAGGCATAAATCTTTTTTTTTTTAATACACTGTTAGTGACTTAATATGCTATAAAACATTTGTTTTGCATAGAGGCCCAAATTGTATATCCTAGTTCAGGAATATCTTCTGAAGTTTAGGTTTGTATTTCATATACCAAAAACCAAACCTGTTGCCATCAAGTTGATTCTGACTCATAGTGACCATATAGAACAGAGTAGAACTGCCTCATAGGGTTTCCAAGGAGCAGCTGGTGGATTAGAACTGCTGACCGTTTGGTTAGCAGCCGAGCTCTTAATCACTGCACCACCAAGGCTCATATAGTATTTATTTAAATGTACTGTATGTTAAGGGATACCTGTACTAAGTGTCTATATTATCATATATAATCCTTAAAATCCTGTAGGGTAGTGATAAAAGAAGTAATTAGGCTTGTCATTCAGTCCCCTTTTCTGACACAGATGCCTTGATTAATTATTGTGTCTCTATATAATTATTACCAGCCTTCTATATGTTCACTGATATTATTCTCCAATCATCAAAAGATTCAGGTTTAAATTATCAATAAATATACAAAAGTTGTTCAAGTGAGCTCTCTTTTTCTTTAGGCAAATATTTTTATAGTTAGAATAGTTGTATATACCCAGCCTTTTGCCACTTTATTTACATCTCCTTATGAGATCTCCGCTAAAGATCATAGCACGTTTGCTGAGTTACAGTACCTCCCTGTAGACCAGATAAAGATTAGGAAAGAAGAGGGGCATATATTTTCCGTGCCCTCTGACATTTATAATCTAGAAAATGTGCCATGTTTGATTTAATGATACGGGATGCTCCTGTTATGAAATATTTATAACAACAAAGAATTAAAACCCCTAGGCAAGATAACATCAGAACACTCTACCTTTGAGCCTTGAGAGGATATGGCCTAATTCTCTCAACGTGGAGATGTCATGTTGCCAATAGGTTCATATGATTCTTCCCATCTGTAAATACCAGGTTAATCTCAGCTGGTCTGTAGAAATGCTATGCTTATATCCAGGGATGCTTGGAGTCATGGTGAATCTGATCCTTGGTCAAAGATGAATTAATTGCCCTACCAAGTAATTCATATATTTCAGGGTTTGAAACAGACAAGGGGACAAAGTATATCGACTCGCCAGTGTTGTTTGCGGAAAACGTATAGATTGACGGTTTACATTTAATTTCTGTTACAATCTCTTGGTTTCTTTTAATAATCCAGGTCCAGAGGTATGTTAAACAAACAAACAAAAAAAGCAACAATAACAACAAAAAATCTCAGATGAACCTAAGTCAAAGGTATCTCATACGTATCTTGGTAGTTCATGAACGGAAGATGAAGCATGCCCTGCGTCACCGAGGAAAAAAGAAAAAAAACTTATGAGATAAACCAGAAATTCCCGGACCTCTCCGATGTTTGCCTTTGCCTTATTTATTCTGCTGCACTGTATCTTTTACTTTTATTAAAGTCTTTGGTGAGTATACAATGTGGAACCTCATGAGTTGTTTAAATTAGCCAACCCTGTGTAATGATTGCAGCCCATCGATCTTTATTTTAGTTAAGTTACTCCAAGATCCTAAAACAAAGACAGATATAGAGATGTGGGGAGTGAGGGCGGGGAGGGGGTAGACTGATAATTCTCATAGAATTCTTCAACTACTATCAATATAATTATTTTACATTGTTACCTTGTTTTAAAAATTTAACTTTCTAAATCAAACTATTCATACCCTTTTAGCTCTTTATGCAAAGAAGGAAAAAAAGTATGCCTTGTATTGGGTAGCTGTTGTTGTCGTTGTTGGATGCTATCCAGTTGATTCTGACTCACAGCTACCCCATGTGACAAACTAAAACTATCCTTCAGGGTTTTCTTGGTTGTAATCATTATAGAAGCAGACTGACAGGTCTTTCTCTCACAGAACCACTGACAGGGGGTGGTGGGGGGAAACATTGTCTTAGAATCCATTCTGACTCAAAATGACCCCACAGGGTTTCAGAGCCTGTACAACTGTATGGAAACTGCCACATTTTTCCCCCACGGAGTCCTTGGTGGATTCTGGTTTGAAATACCGACCTTTCAGTTAGCAGTCAATCACTTTAACCACTGTGCCACCAGGGTCCTTGGATACAGAGCCACTGAGTGGGTTAAATCTTCCAACCTTTCAGTTAGGAGTTGAACACTTTAAATTTGTGCCACCAAGACTCCTTGCTAGGTGGTGCAAATGGGTAAGTACTCAACTATTAGCTGAAAAGAAGGTGGTTCGAACCCACCCAGAGGTGCCTTGGAACATAAGCCTGGAGATCTTCTGAAAGGTCAGAGTCTTGAAAATCCTCTGGAGCAGTTCTACTCTGCACACCAGGGGTTGCCATGAGTTGGAATTGACTGAATGGCAACTAAAAAGAACAGCAGTTACCTATTAGATGAAGAACAAAATTCTCATCTAAAAAGATCATACTCAAAATTACTTTCCCATACTTTTTTTTTTTTATTATACTCTGTTATGAAGTCAAATACTGACACCATCTTCACAGCCACGGAAATTAGAATACTTTAGTCTAGATACTCCGTTTTATAAATATAAACAATGAAGACCAAAAAACGTAAGTTTTGGTTTGTTTTTTGTTTTTCAGTTTCACACAACTAGCTGTGGTAACGAGGTTACTGTTGTTAGGTGCATCAAGTTGGTTCTGACTCACAGAGACCCTTTGTACAACAGAGCAAAACACTGCTTGGTCCTGCGCCATCCTCACAATTGTTGCTATGCTTGAGCCCATCTTTGCAGCTACTGTGTCAATCCATCTCATTGAGGGTCTTCCTCTCTTTTGCTGACCCTCTACTTTACCAAGCATGATGTCCTTCTCCAGGGACTGGTTCCTACTGATAATAGATCCAAAGTACATGAGATGAAGCCGTCCTCGCTTCCAAGGAGCACTCTGGCTGTACTTCTTCCAGGACAGATTTGTTCATTCTTCTGACAGTCTGTGGCATATTCAATACCGTTCACCAATATCACAATTCAAAAGATCAATTCTTCTTCATTCGTCCTTATTCATTGTCCAGCTTTTGCATGCAAGTGAGGTGATTGAAAATACCATGGCTTGGATCAGGCACGCCTTAGTCCTCAACGGGGCATCCTTGCTTTTTAACACTTTACAGAGATCTTTGGCAGCAGATTTGCCCAATGCAATACATTGGTTTCTTGGCTGCTACTTTCATGGGTGTTGACTGTGGATCCAAGTAAAATGCAGTCCTTGACAACTTCGATATTTTCTGCATTTTTCATGATGTTTCTTGTTAATCTAGTTGTGAGGATTTTCTTTTCTTTATGTTGAGGTATAATCCATACTGAAGGCTGCAGCCTCTGATCTTCATCAGAAAGCACTTCAAGTCCTCTTCGCTTTCAGAAAGCAAGGTTGTGTCATAGGCATACTTAGGACTGTTAGTGAGTCTTCCTCCAATCCTGAAGCCCTGCTCTTCTTCATATAGTCTAGCTTCTCAGATTACTAGCCATCAGAATGAGGTCACTTAGCTATCCTGAAATGTTATTTTCTTTCCCGTCTTCTTCTCACTGTCAGCCACCCCTATGGGTCACAAAGTTCAATCCACAAATGATCAGGTAGATGGTGCAGGACTGGGCAGCATTTGTTCCACCATGCATGGGGTCACCATGAGCTGGGGGCTGACTCGTCAGCAGCTAACAACAACATTAACAGAATATTTAAAAAGTAAAAAAATATATAGAGATAAATATATATCTCTATATATCATTGATAAGAGATAATAATAGGGAAGACAAAATACAAATACAAACATATTTGTATTGTTTCATACATATTCTATAAACTTTTGGCCCTAAATTCAATTCATGTAGTCCTGTCTCTTCTGAGAAGAGGAAGACCAGTGAGTACTATGGACATACAAAAAAAAGACTCTGACAAAAGACCAAGGCATAATAAGAACTCCAGAAAAATGTGTTCATAAACTTGACCATGAATGCTTGGAAGAGTGCTGAATAATACCTTATCTGCAATGAAATGGAGATTATATCAATTTTTGTCTTTCCCATCATGATTATTTGGCTTTAAAAAACAAAGGATGTGGCCTTTAGTGAAAGCAGTAAAGGAATCAGATGAGAGAAAGATGGGCCAGTTCTTTTAATTTCTTTACTCTTTCTTATTTTGGCCTGGAGCTTTATTTTCCCTGCTTAAGAAGAACTATTGATTCTGGAAGACTAAAGGGGTCTCCATGGGACCCAGCAAGAATCAACAAAGACCTAACTACTCACACCTCTAGGCTAGAATTTCAAGTGAAAAAAGTTGGAGCTATGATCATCGGGTAGAAATTGAGCCAGGAACTCAGAGGACAATTTCTTTTAGAGTATAAAATATGGGCTTTTGGCAAAACCATCCCTGGGTTGAAATTCTGAAAACACTAAGTATGGTAATCATAATACAGGACAGTGTGGAACTACCAAATTTACCTGGACATGGATATCTCTACATAAGTTGATTTTCCAAACAACTGGTTACATCTTTGAGAAGAAAAAGTGTTTGTATTCTAAATATCTACTGCAATGATAATCCCTAAATTAGTCAAGGAGCCCTGGTGGTACAGTGCTTAAGAGACTGGTTGCTAACCAAAAGGCCAGCAGTTCAAATTCACCAGCCACTCCTTGGAAACCCAATGGGGCAGTTCTACTCTGTCCAACAGGGTTGCTATGAATCAGAATCGAGTTGACAGCAATTTTTTTTTTTTTTAAATGAGTAAAAACAGGACTCAGCACTTCTCAAAATGTCTTCTGGTTGTTTCTGGAGACCCTTCACTTAGTATTTTTCTTCTATATAGAGGTCTGCAATCATCTTTAGACATTCCCATCTTTCTTTTTCTCTCCCTCCAGCTGCTTAGTGTTTCCACTGTCCACACAAGCTTGTCAAGTGACCATAGTCATGGTAGTCATTTGCTGGTGCTCCTAGAGCATCCAATCATAGTCTGTCTGAATTGTGCATAAGTAGTCTACTCCCTTTCTCTGTGCTGTATTTTGTTTCCTGGCCCTAAATCACTTGACCCTCTGTTCGGATATCAAAGTATCTCCTCAATATTTCCATCTGCTTTTATGATAACATTAAGAGTAATATCCAGTCAAAATAATAGACCATCAACGTTACATACTTCCCTTCTTCTTCTAAAGCTTCCCTGACAGAAATTCTTCTCTCATCTTTCATTTACATACACAAGATGAATTCTGGTGCATATAAGTGGCAAAAATCAGATCATTAAGATGTACTCTTAGGATTTGTGTGTGTGTGTGTGTGTGTGTTTGTATCTGAGTTTAAGGAAATGGGGAAATGGGAATTGGATATTTTACACTAACAAGACCAAGTTAAAAATATTCAAAATAAATATGCCATTAGAGATTTCTTAAATTATTTTGTTTCTTTTGTGTTGCTTTCTTATACTCTGGTTTAATCTATAAAATTTTATACAAAATTATATATAAATATATGTATACACTTCATTAAATAAATTATATATAATTTTACATAATTAATATCATCTATATTTACACTTTGGGATGACTTATGCTATCACTGTCAGCTTTTATAATAAAATCAGATTTTATTATGCCTATATTAGTATCTTGATCATTTATGAATTATAGCTTCTCTATCTCTCTCTGGGATTGTCTTTTCTCTCTCCCCATCACCAGTCTCTCAACTCTTCAAAATATTTTTAGGAGCCCACTTGTGGTAAAGATTATTCTCTTCAAAGGGAGTAGGCTTTTATAAATGAAAGACAGGCCATCTCCTACACACTGTCCCACAGACAAGAGGCATGAGGCTGACAAATTGCTTGAATGGAAGCAAAGAAATCAAGAATTAATAAAATTTGAAAAAAATATGATTTCCAAATATTACTCTGCCACATTCAGAACTGGAACACTGCTTTTCTCACATTCAGCTCACTTTTAGTTTTTATAATTTCTCAAAACATTATTTCTGGTAAATAATTTTAAAATCACAGAGTAAAATTGGGCGTTATTCATCAAACATTATATTATATGAAATTTTAGGACTGGTATTCAGAAACGCTGATGCATAAAAGCCATTTGAACAAATATTCATGATTCTCAATGCAATACAAAATGTCCCAAAACACACTGTGTATATGTATTTGGACACATAAAATTTCAAAAATAATATTAAACTTATGCTGAATATTAAACTTCGCATAAATCAAAGAACAAAATATTATATTTGAGCAATTAGCTCTGAATTTAAAGGATTTACTGAAAAGAATTAACTTCAAATTAAATGACTTTTCCTAGAACAATGCTATTTCTTATGTTCCGAGTGATATGTTTTAAGAAGGCAAGGTATATAAGAGATATATATATATATATATATATAATATATATATATAGAAAATATATATATATAGAAAATATATATATATAGAAAATATATATATATATAAAATATATATATATAGAAAATATATATATATAAAATATATATATATGGAATAATGGAAAAAAACATGGATTGTATGATATGTGTCACTCTTAAAAATATTGTGAAACACATTTTCCTTTGTCAATAAATTTTTCTTGAATTGGTAAGGAGGTGATCTTTTTGAAAGTTTTTGTTGATGCTTCTGCTTCTGTGGCTTTTCTGTCCAACATAAATAAAACAGGATTAAATTTGTATTTACTGTGTACTCCCACACATTTCTAAAATAATATACAGAAATTATATTGGGCATAACATTGTCACCTGTGGAATTTCTATGGCCCCAGGAAGAAGCACAACTAGTTGAGTGCCATTTTCGTATTTGCTTTCTATTTCACTACCTTTTAAATATATAAAAGCTTTATTTTAGTATATGTACTTTTAAAAAGTCAAGTGGATATTTAAAATATCTTTACAGTGTATTAAAAGTAATAGAAAGGGAAAGGAGTCATTGCTTAGGGAGCACTGAGCTTCTTAAGGGTGATGAAAAAATTTGGTGATGGTTGCAGCAAACGATGAATATAATGTCACTAAATTTTGCATATAAAATGTTGAAATGACAAGTATATAGATAAAATATATTTATATATATATACATATATATAACAATTTAGAAAAGAATAATGGAAATCTCTTAAAACAAACATAACCATAAAATGTTCTAAATATGGTAGTCAGTTTATTGAGGAATCTCAAATTAGAGGGGTATGAATGAAGCATTTTATTTTATTACACTCACTGCATTTAATCATGCTGTGTCAATTTTCTCTGATTTATCACTTAACTATACTTTGAGCAGATTCCACAAGTCTCTGGTAAATTTAAAGTTTTTAAAGGTCAATGCAGTTAAGGCCAAATTGATTTAATTTTTCTTTTTTTCCCTTCTTCAAGTCCATAACCCAGTTTAGACTTTTTTTGGAACTTTAAATGGTAGGAATAAATAAGGGAGCTTTATGATTAGCTTTGAGACACTACTTCCAATTTTGTGTTTAAGGATACTGTTATTGTTGTTGTTGTTGTTAGGTGCCCTTGATTTGGTTACAACTCATAGCAACCCTGTGTACAACAGAACGAAACACTGCCCAGTTGTGCATCATCCTCACAATTGTTACTATGTTTGAGCCCATTGTTGCAGCCACTGCATCAATCCATCTCATTGAGGGTCTTCCTATTTTTTGCTGACCTCTACTTTACAAAGTATGATGCCCTTCTCCAGGGACTGGTGCCTCTTGATAACATGTCCAAATATTTCAGACGAAGTCTTCCAAAGATTTGAAGAGAAAGAGGGAAAAGATGGGAAGAAGTGTTTTTTTAGCAAACTGGCACTTGCCAGCTTCTTTTTTGCGGTTTTTGACTCTATTTGACTGACGCTGATTGGTCACTATGTCCTCTGCATGTTCATGTGTGAGTTTTTTGGAGGGTTCTGTGGACCACTCCAAAGAAATGTCCCTTGTTATGGAGACACATTTCTACCTAGTCCTTATCTACTCCCTTAACTTCTGGTACCAGTGGTACACTCCACAAGCTTATGGTGTTGGGGTTCCTCACCTGGCATTTAACCCTCTTGAGAGAGGTAGTAGCAGGCAGTTCAAGTTCAATTAATGTCTGGAGTATCCACTTGCACTATGAAAGACTCATTTATCCTATCTGTTACGTATTGAATTATGTCCCCACAAAAGATATGTGGAAGTGCAGACCCCCAGGACTTGTGAATTTGACCTTGTCTGAATATAAGAAATTTGAAGATGTTATTGGTTAACGTGATGTTATACTGGGGTAGGATGAGTCTTGATCCAATATGAATGGTGTCTGCATTGCATATACAGGTTGCCTTAAAGGCTGTCTTAGGATTCCAAGTAGCCATCAGAGTACAGGGATGAGAATTCCACCAATGGCACCAACCTCTCCATGGGTGTTATCTCCATTTAGCCTGATCAAGTTGTACACACGTGACACAACACAGGGTTGGCAGTAGTGAAAGCCATTTTAAATACTCACAGACAGACATACCTACAACAGACAACAGAAAAAGTCCTATCGTGAGTGGTCTTCCCTGGCTAAAAGCTATCTAGGGGAGATGGAAAACTCTTCTACTAATCCCCCTCGCTTTGCACCCTGGATAAAGGACTGAGAGCACTTTTCCCCAACAGGTTTTATACTCCAGGGGGTTGTATATGTCACTGCACACAGTGCGATGCAAATTTTCCCACCTGATCACCCAAAAAGGGTCAGATATTAGGAAGCCAGCCTGGAATTGTATCTCGTTAGCCCTGCTGCTTATTTAGACAAGCATGTCAACTTCAGAAGGGGAGGTCCAGTGGTTTTTTCTGAAACTAATACACTGTCCCAGGAAAATAGTAAGAATGCTGGCTACTGCCTTACCATTTCTTCTCTCTGCCCTGAAACATATTTCCAATTCTCTTCTCTGTTACTCAGAGATGCACATGGGAAGGTCAGCAAATCATTTGCTTAAGCTGAAGTTCAGCTGGCAAATGGACTGTCCATTCCCCCTTTTTTAAAGGACACACACACACTCATACATACATACACTTGTCTAAGAGGAGAGAAATCCACATCTCTTCCCAACATTTGAATATTGCTCACCTCAAAATTTAACTAGAGGAATGGTGGATGATTTATTTGTGTCTCCTACTCTTCCACATTTTCCTCCACCCGTCTCTTTCTCTTGGTATTTTTATAGAGACTGGAAATTTGGGGAGGGTATCATGGCCACTTCTTAATCTTAAGGAAATCTCCAACAACTCCATTTGCTGGTAATTCTTGCTTTATAAATGTGGATTAGTTTTGTCATATCTTTGGTCTTAATTCTGTGTCAGAAGGAAAAGCCCCACTCAACATTCTGTTTCCGTATGGAGATTGATATGTATTTTGGCTTTGACTTTAGACTACTCTAATTTGAATTTCTATCTATTCTAAATTTCTAAATTTCTCATATCCCAATTAACAGCAATGCACTGAGTATTTATTATCTTGTTTTAGAATGTTTGTATCTAATTTAACCATAAATACATAGTATATTACCCGTGAATATATTATTCTATTATCACTAAATTCTAGATTATCAGGTAGAACTTATACTGCATAATTTAATATGCTGGCATGTTTCCTTCCTCTTCACTATGAAAATTATTGTAGCACATAAACTGTTTAGTCTTCTCCCTTAAACAATATTTGACACCCACACATTTTTTTAGAAACTTCGACATCATAATTTCTCTGTACTCTGTAAGAGTTATTTTTTATTTTGAATAAGAAAAGTGAAGATTACATTATATCTAGTTCCCAGATATAATATATGAAGATATAATTTTCTATGGTTGCATTAATTTAACATTCAGTTTATTTTTAAGATAATCATAGGGAAAAATTTTCAGTTGTTGTTATTTACTCTTTACATGCTTTCATTTTCATTGAAAATCACTTTATTGCATTTGCTGAAGTGAAAGAGAAAGTACATATTTTAATTTGAAAACATTGATTTATCTCTGATAAATAGCAGTGATATTGAAGTTGCTACTGTTTATGTGAAAATGATTGTTGCTGTTAGGTGCCTTCAAGTCAGTTTTGACTTGCATGTACAACAGTACCCTACGTATAACAGTACAGAACACTGCCCAGTCCTGAACCATCTTCACAATCTTTGTTATGCTTGAGCCCATTGTTACAGACATTGTATCAATCTATCTTGTTGAGGGTCTTCCTCTTTTTCACTGACCCCCTACTTTACCAAGCACGATGTTTCTCTCTAGGGACTGATTACTCCTGATAACACATCCAAAGTACGAGAAGAAGTCTTATCATCCTTGCTTCTAAGCAGCATTCTGGCTGTACTTCTTCCAAGACAGATTTGTTCTTTCTTCTCACAGTCTGTGGTATATTCAATATTCTTCACCAACGCCATAATTCAAAGGCATCAATTTATCTTACGTTTTCTTTATTCATTGTCCAGCTTTCACATGCGTATGAGGTGATTGAAAATACCATGGCTTGGGTTAGGCGTACCTTAGTCCTCAAAGTGACGTCTTTGCTTTTCAACACTTTAAAGAGGTCTTTTGTAGCAGAATTGCCCAGTGCACTATGTAGTTTGATTTCTTGACTGCTACTTCCATAGGTGTTGACTGTGCATCCAAGTAAAATGAAATCCTTGACAACATAAATCTTTTCTCCATTTATCATGATGTTGCTTATTGATCTAGTTGCGAAGATTTTTGTTTTCTTTATGTTGAGGTGCAATCCATACTGAAGACTGTATTCTTTGATCTTCATCAGTAAGTGCTTCAAGCCCTCTTTACTTTCAGCAAGCAAGGTTGTTGTGTTATCTGCATATCAAAAGTTGTTAATGAGCCTTCCTCCAATCCTGATGCCACATTCCTCTTAATATTGTCCAGCTTCTCAGAAAATGATTAGAGGAGTTGATATACTATAAAAATATCATATGTATGCGTACATATATATAATTGTAGATTAGTTCATATTTTGGAATTATAAATTATATCAATGTGTCACTTCAAATTAATCATGGAGCCCTGGTGTCTCAGTGGTTTAGTGTTTGGCTGCTAACCAAAATGTGGGCAGATTCAAGCCCTCCAGCCGCTCCTAGGGAGAAAGATTTGGTAGTTAGCCTCCATAAAGACTGCAGCCTTGGAAATGCTATAGAGCAGTTCTACTCTGTCCTACAGGGTTGCTATGAGTTGGAATCAACAACAGCGCGTTTGGTTTCTTTTTGGTTTAGATCAATTACTTTTGGAACTCCCTTATCTTGACATATTAATTGAAATAATCTCTCAGTAATTCTTGAGTCATGATCCTGTGAGTTTAGCAATTTAGTTCTATGTTCTATTTTCCTTCGGCATATCATTATTTTTACAATAATTAAATGATGATCATTCCTGGCAAAGATGATCCTTGTGCTGAAAATATTTTAAAATTTCCTTTGATCTTTGTTTTTTAGAAATGGCTATGTTGCTATAAAATAGAATCATTTCAATGTAATTAGAGTTAACAAATCAGTCTTTATTACTCATGACACAGTGTTAGATTTTTCCAGTCTATGGGCCCACTGCAGGCTGTCCATGTTGTTGTTTGGTGGACTCTTCCCAGTGCAACTGTAGATTGAAATATTTGAGTCAATTATCTTCTCCTGTAGTGAACTGGTATTTTCATGTGCTTTGTTTGGGTTTTATGTTTTTAGGATGCAGCTCCTACATTTTATTTTGCTCATTTTTGATATTTGAAATGTCGCCAAAGTCATTAATCAATTGATTTATGTTACTGCTCTACAAGCTATCTTGATTTGTAATCAGAAAAGCTTATGTCATAGGGTAGCATAATTCTGACTAACTTTTGTGTACTGCCAATTTATTAATGCTGTAAATACAGTTATACACAATCATGTGGTAGAGTTCATAGAAATAGGATTAGAAATATAGAACCATGTTTTCCCTTTTTTTTCCCCTTTTGGATCACTAATTTTCAGTACACTTTAGTCACTGAGTTATCTTGCATTTAAAAACAGTCACTGACTATGTTTTCCAAAGAAATCCTAGGGTTTGACATCTCTTTCAAAAGAATACCTTTTCTTCACATTGTGTTTTAGACTTTTCTATATAAATGCATCTAAATAATGCTTATGTCTACAATTTCAAATAAAGTTCTCTCACTATAGAAACTAAAACTGATAAATAAGATAGAAACTAAAACCAGTAACTTAGAAGCAGAATATAATCAACCATATAGTGATATCTCTGGAAAATCATTATATTTATATATGCCTCAATGAGGAAAATGCGTCATATCTTAATAATAACAAACATTGATAATATGCCAAACTCTATTACCCTCTCTTGCCATACATTAATTCATTTAGTCTTCACAATAATCCAGTGAAGTAAATATTATCTGTTTTACAAATGAGGATACTGAGGCACTGCAACGTTGTGTAATTTGTCCAATTCACATAAGAAGAAAAAGACAACGGGTATCTTTAGCCATCACCCTATAGTGCCCTTCCTGAGGTGCATAAGTACATTTTTTTAAATTCTTTATGTGCTTCCATTACTTTTTAAATTGTTTAATGGTGAGTGAAAATGTTTTCCACAGTTTTGAAGTTCTATAATTAGTTCAGCCACACGTCTTCAACAAATAAATTCTATTGATCTTTCAGACAAACAGAAAAAGCTTTTGAACTTGGCAGAATGTATATTAAATACATGCAATTGGGAAGAAATGTTTTTATGTCTGTTGCTACTTTTGGAGTTTACTTGATAGTTTCCCATAATTATTAGGGGAACAATATTTTCCAAAGTAATGTAACGAAGTTTACCAGACTGATGCTGAACACAGAGGACACTTTATGCCATCTATTGTTTATAATTTAATTCATGGTCTGTCTCGAGAACTCAATGCGACCTGTTATCTTTCATTTTTGTTATTTTATTTTATTTATTTATTTTTACTATAGTAAGAATGGAAGAACAAATGACAAACACAATCATGTCACAGGTATTTTATAAGATTTATTCATTTATTTACCCATTTGTTTGTTTATTTCTCAGGAAACGAGTACTGTCCTTACTAAAGTGTCTAGCTTGTAATGCACGCAGTCATTTCAACTTGAACCTGTACTAAATGCCCATGCTGGATGGCACTCTGCTCTCAACCAGGAAGCGGAATTCACATACGACCTTCCCGTTGGCCCTTCAGCAAGATCTCTAACTTTTCCTTTCAGAAGTCAGATTAAATCAAGATTCGCTAGACATATTTTGCATGGCAATTCTAACTAAAAAAGGGAATGATTACACAAATATGTTTCCATTTATGTCTCATTCCCCAGCTGTAATAATAATGGAAATTATGTGTTCGTTTTCTAGGTAAGAACAAAGAAGAGCACACATTTCAGAAGAATGGTATGGTGTATATTGTAGATAGGCATGCTTGATCAATAAACAAAAAAAATAAAAACTGAGTAAATAATTACTCCATTGCTGATCAAATTCACAATATAGAAGCGAGATAAGCCAGTGAAGCATATAGATCACTGAACATGAGGTGTGTTGTTTTTTTTTTTCTTTTGAACCTTAGCTTTGTGGAATATTTTCTTAAATACTTAAAATGGAAACTAAAGCTGAAATATTTTGAAGTGCCTTTTAAGAAAGGATTTTTGAAAACCATGAATAATTCCAAATGTGGTTAACAGGATGTATGTGATCCGAATACCAACACTGGTGAAATTTGAGTGCATGATTAAGAGTTTTAACTTCCATCCTTGAATCTCACAGTAACATCTCATTGCTTTCTAGCCTCCTGGATTTTGCTCCTTGAGCTATTTTCTATAAACACCAATCACTTGAAATTGAATATCCAGAAGATTAGCCATTTCAAGAGTCATATGTCCTGACTTAGTAAAATATGCTAATATAAGAAATTCTAAGGGTTGCAGTCTTTTTTTTTTAAATCTTCTGCTCTTCTCCATTGAAGGCAAATGTCACAACTAAATACTGAAATATTATTGCAGGCATATTTTATGCATATTGCAAACATTAAAAATTGCAATTTAGCTGGAGTTTTCTTAGACTCCGAGATTGCTACCAAAAATCATATAAGACTAACTCATATTCTTGACAGATTTATTGAAGACAAGCGATAGATTAAATCTTGAAAGTTATATTTTACATTAAAGATAAATTAAAACCATAAATTAAGTGTATGCACAGATGAGCCCAGTCTTAGCAAACAGTAATCATGTGCTGTTTAATTTTCCTGTACTAGATAGATTCATCAGGACCCACTGAGTCTCTTGAGTAATTTTCGGTATCCTCCATATGCCTGACATTTGCTTCATTAAAACTAGGTCTCCTTATAATCGTAAGGCATGGCACACTCTTTTATTAAGAAGAAAAGATGGTGTTGCCATCATCATATATTAATCTGAAAGCATATATCTACTGTTCTTTATACTGATATATTCAGTAAGTTAAATAACCTCAAGAGAAAGATTCATTATGATAGAGGAAAGCTAGTCTACTCCCTAAACACATACTTAGTGAATAGAGTTTTACGTGTTAATGTGTGTCTTTGTGTGTAAGTTTAAAATGTATGGATTCTTGTTCAAACAAATGAAGTCTTCAGCTTACTTATAAAATGTTTTATAGCACTGTCATTCAATGCTTATAAAGCATGGTGATGCACAGAATTTGATACAGGTAACGGTTTAATGTTTGATATATTTTCTAAATGAGTTTTAAATTATTTAATTTAAAAGTTGTCTCTTCCCGATTAATTTTATTGATAATTAATTCTATAATCGCTCTATCATTTCAGATTAATCATTATTGTATTATTTCAGTCAGAGAAAACAATTGCATTTTTACAATTTTGGTTTTGTTCATTCTATTCTGAGTTACACTGTGAAGTAATGATCTATGCTTTTCTCTGGGATAAGAAGTTAATTAAGTTTTGGGCTGCGGGGCAATAACTCTGAATTCACTTAGAGTTTGCAAGCAGAACAATGCCACAATGTAATAGAAAGTAAGCAAGAGTGAATATTTACAAGCACTAAGTGTGAAGTCTAAACTATCATTTTCAATATTTGTCTGAATCCCGGTTTTGATCGTCAATGGATTTGCATTAAACATATAAAATTAGATTCCTTATAACTAAATGAGTTTGGAAATGTACTAGACAAACAAATATCGTGCCTAATACATCTTACTTCTTGACATATTCTATGTTTAATGTTGACAACTGCAGTGCAAACTATTCACACCCCTTGTTTGAAACATCAAATATAAAACGAACATATGTAAATGCTACAGGTTAATAGATTTCATAGTCTCAAATTGCTTACCTCTTAAAATGTAATATAACTATTTCAAAGCCCCTTATGAAAGGAATAGTTTTTTAGTGATTTGTCTGTATTACGTACAATTCAAGTAAAATCAGAGCTTTTTTTTTCGTACTTTATATTTCTTTGAAATCTGTAAGAGGTAATATGATTTAAATATTAAAAAGTATACAGATTTAGAGCTGTAAAAGAGGTATGAAAACACATCCAGTCTGTTATTTTACAGATGAACAAATGGGGCGGAAAAGTTAATTTTCCTACCTATGTCAAGCTTGCAAGCTAACGACAGATTTGACAGAATAATTAATGATAACTAATTCCTATGCCAATGCATGTTTCTTTACAAAATACAGCCCTTTGTCCTTAATTTACACCAACACAAAATACAGGAATGTTTTTCCTAGCTGCCATTATTCCCTTAATGCAACCTTCTCTACTTTAAAGGGCTCAGACCTTCTAAATGGTCTGTAAGTAACAGACTTCTCCCTTTGTTCTGAGTAGACAATTACTCTACTCTCCATCTCATATAAAGTTTTCTGTCTTTTATCAAAATTCTTCCAACAACAAAATACGGATTCTTTTTTATTCCTGGAAATACAGAACTGATCAAAACAAAACGGCCAGGGAAAAGACCAGCCGTATGCTTAGGAATTTGGTGTTTGCTTAGGATTTAAGCATTCTTGGTAAAGAACGACGCTTCTTAAATATGGGAATGACATACTACTTAAGCATGCAGGTAACCTCTGGGGAGGGAGACAGGGAAAGAGAGAGTAAGGATATTCAAGCTTTAGTTCTGTAAATGAAGGACTTTTCTTCCTTTTTTCTTTCTCCCTTCTTCCCTTTCTTCTTTGCAGCCTTTCTGACTCCCTCCCTCTCTCTCATACTTCACCTTTTCTCCCCCTCTCCCTCCCTCCCTGATTTATTTCTGTTTCTGCCTTCTTTTCTTTTTTTTCCCTTGCTTTAAAATAATAATATGAAGCAATATGAGTGGTATATAAAGGGGGGAAGGCTCTGTTTAATTATTTTTCTACTTTTATATATACCTTAACATAACAGGAGTAAAATTAAATAATTCAAATTTAAAAACAAGGGCAATTAACCCTCATCAGTGACTACTAAAATTGGCAGACTACCGAAACTGTATTTCCATAATTTCGAGAGAGAAACTCAGATGAGGCCAACTTTGATTAAATTTACATTCTGAAACCACCTTCAGGTGAAATATCAAAATATTACTACTTATATTTATTTAAATAATAAACATTTCCAAAGCAGTATAATTTGTGATTTAATTGAGACTAGAAGTCCATTTAACAGACTAGAATTTTCCAAAGCTTCAAAAGAAGAAAGATTCATTTTTATAAGAAATATATTGATTTTCAGTCCTTTACTCTTCAAATTTTATGTATTCCCAAAATGAACATATTAGCTCTAAAGAAATTAAGCAGAAATTCTAAAGAAATTTTATTGTAGACAATAAAAGTCTACAATCCCTTCAATTACTTGCATTTCCAATTCAGGAGATTATTAGGCAACTGGTCCCCATATAATTACTAAGTGGGATTTGAGTCAGTAGGGAAGACTTGTAGTGATCTGTATATTGCCAAATTTTTAAAATTATTTTCTTCAGGATCTAGGATTGAAAGCTAAGTCCTTGGATGTAATTTTTTATTCTGGTATGTCAATCCTTTTACTCATTCCTCTCAAACAGAAAAGTAAGAAAACTACCCAAACTCCTAGATAATGGCTATACAGAACTACTTGGGCATTATTAGTAAAATATAGTAGTTTAGTCCATGCTGAAGACAAACTCTGCAACGTAAGTGATCTCAAGGAGTTTCTTACTGAGGGCACAGTCATATCCATCATTCACTTCCTGCTCCAAGTGATCACATTCACTTAGTCTCATTAAATGCAGATTTCAAAAACAATAAAATAGAGTTTTATCTTTTCTCTTAACTTTTATATCTCCTTGTTCTTTCTCCTTTTTTATTTTTTTCCACCAACCTTCACATCTCAGCTCCTTTGTCTGTCACTAACTATTTGATTAAGAAATACATGATCAAGAATTTATATAGTCTCTATAGTGTGCTACACAATGTGTGAATGACTTTTACAATCATCTCATTCTTTTTTAACCTTTGCAGTCCTTCCATGAACTGCATCATCTTTCAACATTTTTAAATGAGAAAGTTTAAATAAATAAAGAGTGTTGGTCAAAGTTAAATATAGTAAGATCTAGATCAGGGCTTGGACCCATAACTTCTGTAAATCTATTACACCAAAGATCGTTGTCCTAACTTGGGGAATGTAATGTTTTTCTGTAAATGTATTTCTATATTTCTGTACAGTAGTGCAATTTGCTCTCACAGTACTTGTTCTTTTAATTTCTTTCTGTATGTATATTTTTCTGAAGATCATTCAAAAGTAGCTGTAGCAGTATATAAACAGGAAACTGACAGAAACTCAAGCCAGATTCAGAAGAGGACTTGGAACCAGGAATATCATTGCTGATGTCAGACGGATCCTGGTTGAAAACAGAGAATATCAGAAAGATGTTTACCTGTGTTTTATTGACTATGCAAAGACATTTAACTGTGTGGATCATAACAACAAATTATGGATAACATTGTGAAGAATGGGAATTTCAGAACACTTAATTGTGCTCGTGAGAAACCTGTACATAGACCAAGAGGCAGTTGTTCGAACAGAACAAGGGGATACTGCATGGTTTAAAGTCAGGAAAGTTGTGCATCAGGGTTGTTTCATTTCACCATATCTATTCAATCTGAATGCTGAGCAAAATATTCGAGAAGCTGAACTACAAGAAGAAGAACATTAGGATTGGAGGAAGACTCATTAACAAAGTACAATACGCAGATCACATGACCTCGATGAAAGTGAAGAAGACTTGAAGGACTTAACTGATAAAAATCAAAGACCACAGCCTTCAGTATGGATTACCCCTCAACATAAAAAAACAAAAAGCCTCACAACTGGACCAATAAGCAACACCATGATAAATGGAGAAAAGATTGAAGTTGTAAAGGATTTCATTTTACTTGGATCCACAATCAACACCCATGGAAGCAGCAATCAAGAAATCAAAAGATGCACTGCATTGGACAAATCTGCTGCAAAAGACCTCTTTAAAGTGCTAAAAAGCAAAGATGTCACCTTGAAGACTAAAGTGCGCCTGACCAAAGCCATGGTGTTGTCAATCGCCTCACATGCATGTGAAAGCTGGACAATGAATAAGGAAGACTGAAGAACTGACGCCTTTGAATTGCGGTGTTGGAGAAGAATATTGAATATACCATGGACTGCCAAAGGAAGAAACAAATCTGTCTTGGAAGAAGTGAGACCAGAATGCTCCTTAGAAGCAAGGATGGTGAGACTACATCTTGCATACTTTGGACATGTTGTCTGGAGGGATCAGTCCCTGGAGAGAGACATCATGCTTGGTAAAGTAGAGGGTCAGTGAGAAAGAGGAAGACCCTCAAGGAAATAGATTGTCACAGTGGCTGCAACAATGGGCTTAAGCATAACTACAATTGTGAGGATGGAGCAGGACCAGGCAGTGTTTTGTTCTGTTGTACCTAGGGTTGCTGTGAGTTGGAACCAACTCAATGGCACCTAACAACAACAACAACCATATCTTTTTCATTTATTCATTCTTTCTTTCTAAAGCATTAGTTTTGACCACATTACTAATCATCTTCAAATTAAAAAAAAAAAAAAATTCATTTGTGCACTGGTAAGAATTTAATGTCTTTATAATGAATTTTTATAGCATATCTACCACTTAATCCTCATTCTTGATGAGGAAAAATAATCCAGAGGTTATTTCTGCTACCTCTATGTGGTTTTACTGTTTTCTGAGCATTTAATAGAAATTCATTAGATGAATTACATGATCTTTTTGCACTGTAGGGTCAATATCGATACTCAAATTTATGATGGTATAGATGGAGATAAAATCATTACATATTAATAAATTATCTGAGGTCAGACAAGAAGCCTGAATGCAAGTTTCAGACATAGGGAGAACAAATTTTATTTGTACTCTTTCTGTTAAGCATTAATTTTCCATTAACCTGGATATATACTTGATTTAAACTCCTAGGGTTCTTGGATTATATGCTAGTCTCAAAAAGGCCATAAAAATCATATGCTATTAAAACTGTTTGCTGAACCATGTAGAGATCATCAATTTATGCTCCAAAGAGCTAGGGTCTTTAGAATTTGAATTTTCCATTGCCCTGTATTTGTTGGCTACTGTTAGGCAGGTTATTTTTTCCTTTTTGATTCTCAATATCTTAATCTCATATATTGGACAATAATTCCTTTTTAGCAAGGTTACTATGAATAAAAATATGTAACTACCAGACTTTCTGCCTTTCAGTAGCTCCATTACAAAAATGTCATGAATGGAGCATTTTCGTTCAGTTAAACAAGTATTTGTTGAATAGCTTTGGAGACCCGTGAGCATGTGTTTGACACTAGAGTTTTAAAATCAATGGCATGCTATCTCTAGTTTTTTAGTAGTGGTATAATCTATTGGTGGGGACTTGATCATAAAATTATGATTTAATTTTAGTATATCAAATACTACATTATATCAATAGAGAAAATGAGAGGCAGATAAATGAAGTGAAAGAAGTAAAAACTATGGGAAAAGAGGCTTGGATTGAGAATTAGCAGAACTCGCATCTAGTAGAGGTGTTTTCATTATCATAATTTAAAATCTTGAGCAAATAGCTTCACAGTTGATCAAGTACCTTTAATCATGGAATAATTGACCAATAGTTAAAACAGCTAATAATTCTTGAGAAGCTTCACTTTATGTAAAACCTACTCTGGCTGCACCTATGAATATGAAGATCTGGTTGAGTGAAAAATAAAGCCTTACAGGTAGTACATAAAGAGAGCATAACAACAAGGCATCACATCATTGTGTTCAACCCCCTGCTAGTTAATGCATTCAGCACACAAATCACAATGCAATTTTCCAAGATCCCAGGAGGGGGAAGTGTAATTGTCTGAAACATATTTGAAAAATAAAAGAGACAGCACATGAATTCAGCCACCTACCTGAGAAACATAGCATTGACTTTTTTTTTTTTTTTATTGCATTCATACTAGTTTCTGCCATGGTAGAAAAAGTAAACAATAAAATATGAAAGACATTTCAAAGTAGGCTTTTACAATGCAAAATCAGATGAGCTTGTACAATGCTGATGCTTCTGTTTCTGATTTTAATCTATTTGGTGATGTTATAACATGAGACAGAGTCTAACAGGAGTGGAGGTGCTAAAGCCATTCCTTTGAGACAAGTAAAGTGATAGTTATGTTGAAAAGTTTCTCCATCATAAGTTAATTCCTTTTCACTGAAAGGATTTAGATCAATCTCTGTTGCCAGAACTACTTAGCATATTCACTGCGAACATTGACTCAGATAATGAATTAAAATATATTTTTCCCCTACATGAATATCCCTTACTTCTAAATTAACTTTTTAAAATCAACTGAAAACTTATTTTTGTCTTACATTTATTTACAAGCAATAGGGGGGAAAAAGGACAGGGTTTTGGATGTGATCATAAACACATTCAGTTCCTGAAGAAATGTTGTATCTTTTTTCAAGGTATTAACAAAAAACTAGTCCTCAGTGTAGCTAACCCGGTGACAACAAGATAAATAAACTGTAGAAATCACAAAGAACCTGAAATGTACCTGATAAATAAATGGCATGCATCCTAAAAACTTCAGCACAAGTATATCCTCTTCCAAGAAAGAGATATTGTGAACTTTTTTCCACCTCTACTGATATTACTAGAATTATTAGCATATATTAAACGGGAGCTGTTGAAACACAGAGTTCAGAAAACACTTTCATAACTTACCAAACAGCCAAGATACTTATGGCCTGCTGTTTAAGAAAGCTGGTCTTGGGGTATATAAACCATTAGACCTTGGAAAAAATGGTGTCTAAAAAAATGTGTGGTTACCACCATAGGTAACTATATGCCCCATCTGTATAAATTCATCTGTGCAAATTAGCATGTGGTAACAAACCAAGACCAAAATACACCTAAGTCATGGGGAAAAGATATCAAACAGGAAGGATAGGTGACAAGTAAAGAAGAACTCCTGTATCTTTTTTCAATGCTTTCCTACTAGCTTTTCAAAGGAAGCTATGTTGCATGGGGAACGTTTTGATTTTCAGATACAGAGAGTTTTTTTTTTTTTTTTTTCATATACGTGGGAAGCGGTGGGGGTGGCAAACAAATATGGCCTGAAGATGGGGTGAGCTAGCCATTATTATCTGGAAAGATTTTATAAATTGCAAATATTTGTCTATTCTTAAGCCACCTGTGAGCATTGCTAAACTAATCACATCTAAAGAGCTATCGTATGTGTTCTTACCATGATTCTTCTTGTTAGGAATCTTCAATTATATCAAATTACATATTTAATTGTCTGTGATTTCAAACAAAACTAAACATTAAATTCACCATGATAATATCATAATAATCTATTATGGGCCATGTTAGCATATCCTACATTTACGCTAAATGTGTACAAATCACACAAACGTATGCAGGTAAAGTCGGTTTATGAATGTCTGTGTGTGTTAGTGATAGATCATAGATGGATGGATGGATAGATAGATGGATAGACGAGTAGATGGATAGTTGAATAGATAGGCAGATTGATCTAAACCCAAAATTTGGTTTGGGTGTTTTTGAGACCAATGACACCACATAGGCATCAACAGGGTATGAAAAGGTTTATTACTCACATCATTAGACTCTCTGGGGGGAACAAGGATGGATTCCAAGTAGGTGGGACAATAGTTTAAGAGAGATGTGAAAGAAGACTGCCATAGTTTTCCACAGCGATTAGGGAGTGAGGCTGTGGTGAGGGTTTCCATAAGGAGTCTGGGCTTGTGTTGTTTCAACTCCCCACCAGTACAGATGTGGGCCAGAAAGACAAGAAATGTGGCTTAAAAGCTGTCAGCAATCAGAGTCAGTGCAACCAAACTCTTTATTACAATCCATTTTTAAAAGACTTGCCAAACATCATAGAGCTTTTAAGAGGAAGATGTAGAAACCAAAAGTAGTACCCTTTGGTGGGACTGCAAAAATATTCTCTTTCTATTATACTATACTACCAAGTTGAAGGAAAATAATTTAGATGGAAAATACGTAATGTTATCTGAAAAGTGTGGCAGGAAGTCCCTCAGTATCAATGACACTGAATATATTTTTGAAAAAAGTAATACAATGCGTGGTCACATAGCTGTGGTCATACATGTTCATGGAGAAGATCCTTCTTCTAGTCTTCCACTCACTAAAGACTGGAATCACATTGTTTGCTGCTAGTGATGACCTTACAGTCATTCCTCTTTGGCCACTGCTATTGTTTACTCTTAGAGGGGATGGTGACGTTTATATTTTTTAATTTTACTTTTGAATACAGCTAATTTTGAGTCCCTACTGTGATATTTATATTGTGTAACCTTATGCAAGCTTGTTAATCTTCATAAACTGGTAAAACTGTTCTGGGGACAATGAGGGAGGGGCATTGTAGTATTTGTCAATTTATGTATTGTAAATACTCCAAGAATATCTTGTTTCAAGCTACCAATTAAAAACAGGCTCCCAAAATTCTCAATATTTAACAACTGGTTCTCACAAGCTAATAGGAGCCAGCTCTAGCACACAACTACAACAGCTCACTTCTAATTCATAGATATCAAATAGTAATAATTATAGTAATAGCAAAATCATAAATTTATTAGAGACTAAAAAGATTGCTTATCCGTTCCCCTACTGAATGATATGCAGGTTGATTCCTGGATTTGGCAGTTATGAATAAAGCTGTGATAAACATGTGCATGCAGGTTATCATGTGGACATAAGGTTTCAAATTTGTTTGATACTTAGACAAGTGATACTGGAGTGTATGGTGAGACTGTATTTAATGTTATGAGAAAGGGTCAATTGTATTCCAAAGTGACAGTGTCATTTTGCATTCCAACTAGGACTGAAGAGACATACTGTTGCTCCACATCTTTGCAAACAATTGCTATTGTCAATCTTTATGGATTTTTGTCCTTTTAAGAGGTGCAATGGTATCTCACTGTCATTTTGATATCCATTTCCCTAGCCCTGGTGGTGCAGTGGTTAAGAGCTTGGCTGCTAACTAAAAAGTCAGCGGTCTGAATTCACCAGCTGCTCCTTGGAAACCCTATGGTGCAGTTCTTCTCTGTCCTATAGAGTCTCTATAAGTTGGAATCAGCTAGACGGCAACAGGTTTTTTAATGACAAATTGTTTTTAACATCTTTTTATTTGCTTATTTGCCATCTTTGTATATTCTATAGTGAGATGTCTTTTCAAAATGTTTGCCTTTTTTTAAGTTAAATTGTTTTATTTATATTGAGTTGTGTTTGTATATCTGTATACAAGTCTTTCATCAGATACAGATATATGACGGTCAAATATTTTTCACATTTTTGTGATCTATCTTTTCATTCTCTTAACAGTGTCTTTCACAGAGAAAAAGTTTTATGTTTAATAAAATCCAACTTGTCATGTATTTCATGTTCTTTTGGCATATCTAAAATTTCATCACCAAACCCAAAGTCGAACAGAGTTTATTGTATGTTTTCTTCAGAAGTTTAACAATTTTTAACCTTATACTTAGGTTTTTGATCAATTATGACTGCATATTTTTATTAAAGGTGTGAGGCCCATGTCTAGATTGTTGCTGTTGTTTGCTCATGGGCAACCCATTTTTCCAGCATCATTTGTTAAAAAGTCTATCTTTTCTCCACTGAATTGCCTTTGCATCTTTGTCAAGCCCGTATATCTGTATGCCTGAAACCGATGAGGTGGGTTCTGCCTGGAGCAATCCTTTGAGTCGATTGAGAGACACAGGCCTTTGAGAAAGAGAAAGTGGACTTTCTTGCAAGCTGGTCAAGTAAGGAGCTCAGAAACAAAGTCTCAAATCAATCTCCCTGAGACTGGGGATTCTAAGGCAGTTATAGGGTTCAAAATAGGGAACTTATGTGTAATTCATGAAGTTTCTGGGAATAGGCTGGAAATTTCAGGAACTAATGGGTGGAGTGGGGGTGCAATATGGCAACTGGGGGAGTGTTTTTTTGGGGGTAATGATGCATGAAGTTTATCTAAGGACAGCTTTGCAGCTTATTGCTCATGTCTCAATGGAGGAGGGGAGCAGTTGGTGAGTAGTGAAGCGGCCTTGAGCAGAGAAGCAGTAAGACGACCTTGGGCTGTAACACAGAAATGTCTTATCAGGAACTCAGAGAGCCTGACTGTGATGGGAGGAGAAGGGGAAATAGTTTAACCTGTCGGTTACATTTCAGGAGGGGGAGCAGTTTAACCTTGTTGGTTGCATACCTATTTCTGGCTCTCTGCTCTGTTCCATTGATTTCACCAATATCAAACTCTCTTGACTAGTTAACTTTATAGTAAGCCTTCAATTTGGGTAGGGTGTTGCTGTTGTTAGTTGCCATCAGTTCTGACTCATGCTAATCTCATATGTGCAGAGTAGAACAACTCCATAGAATTTTCAAGGCTGTGACCTTTCAGAAGCAGATTGCCAGGCCTTTTTTCTGAGGCACCTCTGGGTGAGTTCAAACCGTCAAGCTTTCAGCTACTTGTCAAATGCCTGTTTGTGCCAAACAGGGACTCCTTGGGTAGTGCAAATTCTCTAAATTTCTTCTTATTTTCAATATTACGTTAGCTATTCTAGGTCTCTTGCCTTTCTACATACATGTCAGAATCAGTTTCTTAATATCTGAAAAACAGGATGCTGAGCTTTTCACTGGGACTGCACTGAGTCTGTAGATAAACTTGGGAAAAATTGGTATCTTAACAATATTGATTCTTCCAACCCATGAACAGGGGATATCTTTATTTTTCCACATACAGATTCTGTATAATTTTTTTTAGATTTCTGGCTATTTTATTTTATTTTATTTTTTTTAGTTCCTGATGTTCAATGCTGCCATGTAAGAATCCAACTAGGTTTGCATATGGATTTTATATTCTGTAAACTTGTTAATTCTCTTATTATTTCCAGGAGTTATTTTTCTTTCTTTTTGATTCCTTGGGATTTTTTTTACATAGACTCATGCAATCTGCAAATAAAAAGTTTTTTCTTTCTTTCCAGTCTGTATTTTTTCTCTATTTTGTTGCATAATCCACTAGCTACTACTTACAGTTCAATGTTGAAAGCAAGTGGTGAGAAAGAAACTCTTGCCTTGTTCTCAATCTAAGAAGCAAAGTGTTCCATCTTTCATTAAGCATTATATTCAATGTAGGTGTTTTGTATATACATACCTCATTAAATTAAAGATGTTCCTTTCTATTCCTAGGTTGACAGATTTTATAATGCAAGGATATTGAATTTTGATGAAATCTCCATTTTCCTTTTGCATCTATTGAAATGATCTTTTTTATTCTTTTTCATTGTAGCATGTTGATATGATGAATTGCATTCATTAATTTACATATATTGATTCAGCCTTGATTTCTGGAATGAACTCCACTTGGTCTTAAGATATTATCCCTTTAATATACTGATTTATTAATTTGCTAATATTGTTAAGGGTTTTTGCATCTACGTTCATGAGTGATATAAGTCTGCAATTTTATTTTATTTTTTGTGATATCTTTATCTAGTTTTGGTAGTAAAGTAATATTGGTCTTATAAAATGAGTTGCTGTGTGTTACCTGCTATTCTGTGTTCTGGAAGATAGTGTGTAGAATTGGTATGATAGCTTCCCAAATAATATTTTGATATTTAAAATTTACTTAAAAGGAATCCAAACTTAAAAAAAAAAAGAGCTTGATAAAATTCAGAGATAAAACCAATGAGGACTGCTGTTTTTTCTCTTCTTTTTCCAACATTTGAAACCACTTTTCAATTTATTTTCGCCATACGTCTATCAGTTTGTCCTACTGTGGTGGCTTGCAAGTTAATGTGGTGCTTGAAGCTCTATCACCGGTATTTCAAATACCAGCAGAGTCACCCATGGAGGATAGGTTTCAGCAGAGCTTCCAGGTAAGATGGACTAGAAAGAAGGACCTGACGGTCTACTTCTGAAAAAATTGGCCATTGAAAACCTTATGGATAGCAATGGAACATTATCTAATATAGTGCCGGCAGATGAGCCCCTCAGGTTAGAAGGCACTCAAATATGACTCAGAAAGAGCTGCCTCCTCAAAGTAGAGTCGACCTTAATGACAGGGATGGAGTAAATCTTTTGTGACCTTTGTTTGCTGATGTGGTACAACTCAAAATGAGAAGAAACAACTTCAAACATCCATTAGTAATCAGAATGTGGAATGTACAAAGTATGAATCTAGTAAAATTGGAAGTCATCAAAAATGAAAAGGAACTTGTAAAGATTGATATCCTAGGCATTAGTGATCTGAAATGGACTGGTATTGGACATTTTCAGTTAAACAATCGTATGGTCTGCTATGCTGGGAATGACAATTTGAAGAGCAATGGTGTTGTGTTCATTGTCAATAAGAACATTTCAAGATCTATCCTGAAGTACAACGTTGTAAGTGATAGGATAATATCCATATGCTTACAAGAAATACCACTTAATACGACTATTTATTCAAATTCACGCATCAACCACTAAAGCCTAAGATGAGAAAATTGAAGATTTTTATCAATTCTGCAGTCTGAGATTGATCAAACATGTAATCAAGCTGCATTGATAATTACTGGTGATTGGAATGCAAAAGTTGGAAAAGAAGGATCACTAGCTGGAAAACATGGCCTTGATAATAGAAACAATGCTGAATATCACATGATGGAATTTTGCAGGACCAACAACACATTCATGCCAGTATCTTTTTTCAACAACAAAAAGGGTGAATACTCTCCTGGATCTCACTGGATGGAAAACACAAGAATAAAATCAACTACATCTGTAGAAGAGATGATGGAAAAGCTCAACATTACCAGTCAGAACAAGGCCAGGCCAGGGTCCGACTATGAAACATACCATAAATTGCTCATGCGTAAGTTTAAGTTGAAGCTGAAGGAAATTAAAACAGGTCCACAAGAACCAAAATACAGTCTTGAGTATCGCTTACCTGAATTTGGAGACTATCTCAAGAATAGGTTTGATGCATTGAATACTAATGACAGAAATCAAAGGAGTTGTGGCATGACATCAAGCACATTATACATAAAAGCAAAGGGTCATTAAAAAGACAGGAAAGAAAGAAAAGACCAAAATGGATGTCAGAAAAAACTCTGAAATTTGCTCTTAAACATAGAGTAGCAAAACTGAATGGAACAAATGGTGAGGTAAAAGAGCTGAACAGAAGATTTCAAATGGTGGCTCCAGATGATGGAATAAAGTATTATAATGAAATGTGCAAAGACTTGGAGTTAGAAAACCAAAAGGGAAGAACATGATCAACATTTCTGAAGCTGGAAGAAGTGAGAAAATTCAAGCCTGGAGTTGAAATTTTGAAGGATTCTATGGGAAAAAATATTGAATAACGAAGGAAGCATCAAAAGAAGATGTAAGAAATACACAGAGTCATTGTACTAAAAATAATTGCTTAGCATTCAAATATTTTAGGAAGTAGCATATGATTCAAAACTAATAGTATTGAAGGAAAAAGTCCAAACTGCACTGAAGGCATTGATAAAAAACAAGGCTGGAGGAATTGACCTAATACCAGATGAGATGTTTCAACAATCAAATGCCCCACTGGAAGTGCTTACTCACCTCTGCCAAGAAATTTGGAAGACAGCTACCTGGCCAATGGAGATCCATATTTGTGCTCATTTCAAAGAAATGTAATCCAACAGAACGCAGGAATTATCAAACAACACCATCAATATCACATGCAAGTAAAATATTGCTGAAGATCATTCAAAAGCAATTGCAGTAGTACATTCAGAGGGAACGGCCAGAAATTCAAACTAGATTCAGAAAAGGATGTAGACTAGAGATACCATTGCTGATGTCAGATGGATGTTGGCTGAAGACAGAATATCAGAAAGATGTTGATTATGTGTTTCACTGATTATGCAAAGGCATTAGACTCTATGGATCATAAAAAAAATTATGGATAATATTGTGAAGAACAGGAATTCCAAAGCACTTAATTGTGCCTGTGTGGAATCCTTATATATATAGGTCACGAGGCAGTTGTTCAAACAGAAGAAAGGGATATTGTGTGGTTTAAAATTAGGAAAGGCGTGCCTCAGGAATGTAACCTTTCACTGTATTTATTTAATCTATATGCCGAGCAAATAATCTGAGAAACTGGAGTACATGAAGAAAAACACGGCATTAGGATTGGAGGAAGACTCATTAACAACCTGCTGTATGCAGATGGAAACCCTGGTGGTATACTGGTTAAGAGCTACGGCTGTTAACCAAAAGGTCAGCAGTTGGAATCCACCAGGCTCTCATTGGAAAGCCTATGGGGCAGTTCTCCTCTGTCCTACAGGGTCATGAGTCGGAATTGACTTGAGGCAATGGGTTTGGGTTTTTTATTTTCATATTTTATGCAGATGACACAATCTTGTTGTGTTCCAGTTTGTGAGTTTTATTCGCTTATTTCCAATCTTCCCGATTCTTTCCTGAGTTGTGTAGAGTCTACTGATGGGCTAGTCCAAAGCATTTTTCGGTCTGTTACTCTGTTTTTCTTTTCTATTTGTGTATTTCCTTTGATTCTTTCTCAGAGTTTCCATCTCAGTGCTGGCATTAGGCACATGGTCTTGCAAGATATCTAAATTTCCATTTAATCCCTTAACCTACTAATCATGGTTGTTGTTAGTTGCAATCAAATCAGCTCTGACTTATGTATAACAGAATATAATGTTGCCCAGTCCTGTACCATCTTCATGATTGTTGGTATGTTAGAGTCCAGTATTAACCATAGTTATTTTAAATTCACCAACTAATAATTTCAACATATGTCTTATCTAAATTTGGTTCTTATGATTGTTTTATCTTTTCAGAATATTTTTTCTTGCCTTTTAGCATGAATTTTAATTTTTTATTTAAAACTGATGTGTTGTATAGGGTAATAGAGATTGGATAACGAAGTCTTCAGTGTGTGAATTTACATTAATCTGGCTATAAATTGGGCTGCATTAATGTATGTTGTGGGGTAGGTATCATAGGCATCAAATTCCTCTAGCATTCTTATTTAAGTCTCCATTTGCTTTGCAGTTTCTTTTTATATAGATCATTAGAGAAACTCTTTGTTCTGGCATATCATTCAGCTATGAGCCTCATGTTATTATTACAGTGGTAGGGTGTGGAGGAGGGAGCATTATATAATCTCCTGATATGTCTCATTATTTTTTTGGGTTTGTGTCTTGGGAGTGTGGCTTTCTGTGTGTCTTTTAAGAGCATAGGTTTTTATCCCTCAGTACTCAATTATTTTTTTCTGGTTGTAGCATTCAAATCTATTTCCTGAAGGCTTGACTCTTTTTGACTTTTTTTTTTCTCCCATAGGTGAGATAAGAAGACTGAAGCTGAAGCAGAATTCCCTTTTCCCAGTTGGGCTAAGGCTTCAGAATTTCCCTCTGGTGAATTCCTTCCCCCTAGAGATTAGGCCTTTGATAGGAGGAAGAGACTGAGTATGTTTCAAGATGGTTATTCTTCGTTTCCCCCAGCTTGGGCCCCAATGGTATCTTTCTCAGAATCTCACCATCAGAAATTGCTGGAGTTCCTTATGTGAAAATCCATATAAATATGGGGTCCCACTTATGACTCTGACCCCCAGAAATGCCTCACTCTCACACTAGTCTGTACTTAGCCTTCAGAAATTGTGTCAAATAATTGTCTTACTGTTCTGCCATCTTACTGATTTCAGTAACTTCTGCCACAGGCAAACTAATTTCAGGACCTGTATCTTTCTGGATATTTCTCTCTCTCCATATTTCAGAGCAGTAATTTGAAGTGTTACCTCAGGTCTCTGATGAGTCTCAGAAAAGTCATTGGTTTTGTGTTTGTCCAGCATTTTCTTGCTGTAAGGACAGTGGTGACGTTCACACTCCTTACATGTCAAATTTGATACTGTCAGTCTAAAAGATCAGTTTTGTTTTGTTTTTGTTTTGATTCAGATGTCCAACCAGGTCCAACCAGTAGTGATCAAGTATCAAAACCACATCATTCTATACATAAGAAAGTATACTTCTAGTTAATGTCATCAGAAGTTTTCTTTTTGTTTGTTTCCTTTGGAGAAAATTTGGCCTTCAGATCATTTTGCTTAGGAAAAATATTATTCTAATTATATGTGTGTGTGTCTGTATAATTCTTTTTCATTTCCAATTACAATATTATACCTACATTATGGCAAGAGAAGGAGCCCTGGTGATATAACGTTTAAGCACTTGGCTGCTAACAAAAGGTGGCAGTTCTAACCCACCAGCCACTCCACAGGAGAAATGACCTGGTGATCTGCTTCCATAAAGATTACATATTAGGCAACCATATGCGGCAGTTCTACTCTGTCTTGTAGGGTTGCTGTGAGTCGAATCAACTGGATGGCACACAGTAACTACAACATGACAATAGAACTTTGATGGTTGGCGTTGGGAAATTAACCATTATAAGATGACATTGCTGTAAGGTTGAAATATGTTTCAGGTTAATCACAAGTAACTCATAAACAAATCTTGGAGTACAACTATGCTATAAATCATAACCTGTCTTTAGAGAATAGATGTATCTGAACTCTGAAAAAGGTAGAAGAGCTTATTTCTAGCATTAAAACTTCTAAGAAAAAAGTACTTACTTAATATGTGTGTTTATTACTTTGCTGCATAGTGATAATTTTCTATACTTTTTTTCCTCTTTGTCACTCGTTATTTATTATATAATTATTTTTATAGAGATGGAACATGGAATTACATTGTTTATGAGTAAGTGTAATATTTGCTGGAGGCTTCAGTTATATTTATATTTTTTTCAAAGAAATCAATAAAATTTATTGTGGGAAAGGGAAAACAGGAGGAAACAAGAACAGGAATCAATCATATTATATTGATACAAATATCTAAATCTAAGGGGATAGATAAGTACATATTCATATTCAGGAAAATGCAAAATATGTTAGCAATAGGGACTCCCTTTACTCATAGGTAGATTCTGATTGCCATCTATATTTCACAATAGAACAAATAACTACCCATTCAAAATGAATTTCAAAGTTTTACAATCAGCCTTATCCTGAAGAGCATACAAAAGAAAATCTTTAAAGTACAAAGAAAAGCTTTCACCAATACAGATCTGGGGAACTTATATACATAACAGACCATCCAGAATTTACTATTTGATTCACATAATCAGCACTGTCAAATTCCAGAGAATACCATGCAAGACAGTTTGCAAGCGTAGACCACCTGATATTTTGCCCTTGGTGTGTTCAGAGAAGGAGCTGCATTTTCAGTAACGTATTCCCTATAAGCTCCTTTTTATCCCCTTCATCTTCTCCTTGCCTACTTAAATAACATCAGAGGAAACGATCTTGCTAATTTCAGCAGCCTCTGATTTTGTAGGGATAATTTAGATTATTTTAAAATGGATTTGTTCTTCCTTAATGACAGATAAATCATGTAAACGCAACCCTGTTGTGCCTGAGCCCTGTCTCCCAGAAAGGATTAGGCATAACTCAGATTAATAGAGTTACCCTTGGAAAGGAGCCCTGATGGTGCAGTGATTAAGAGCTTGACTGCTAACCAAAAAGTCAGCAGTTCAAATCCACCACCCACTGCTTGGACACCCTGTGGGGCAATTCTGCTTCATCCTATAGGGTTGCTATGACTCGACCACACCTAACAACAGCAACAACTCTTGGAAAGGGATAGCACAGTATATGTCTCTCTATCTTCCGTAATTTGTTTTTTTAACTTTATTTCCTGTAACTAATTTTTTTATGGTTATTGAAGTATACTTTGTATACAAGAAAAATTACTCTTTCTAGTTTACAGTTTGGTGAGTTTTGACAAATATATGCAATCATGTAAACAACATTGTAATTACCACATTACCAGAAACTCAAAATTTACTTGCACTATTTGTAGTCAATACCCTTCTCCTTGCCTTGGGCCATGGCATCCATTCACTTGATTTCTGTTCTTACTGTTTTGTTTTTTTTTCAAAACTGTCATAAATAAAATCCTGTAGCATGCATTTTGTGTTTGGTTTCCTTCATTCACGCAATGCTTCTTGAGATTCATTCCTTTTGGGGAGCAGGGGGCGGTGGGAGGGAGGTGAATCAGCAGATAATGCTGAGTAATATTTCTTTCTATAGATGAACCATAATTTCTTGATTAATATGCAAATTGATGGACACTAGAGATGTTTCCAGAGTTTGGTAATTATGAAGATAGCTGCTATATACTTACATGCACAGACTTCTTTTAGTTCTACGATATCTTATGTAGATTTTATCGAATTTTCTACATAGATGAAGGGATGATCATGTTATCTAGAATAAACAGAACTTTATTTCTTCCTTATAATTTAAATAACTTTTAATTTATTTTTTGCCTTATTACATTGCCTATGACCTCTAGTAAAATACTGTATCTAAGTAGTGAGAGCAGGCACATCTTTGCCTGGTTCCTGGTCTTAGGGGAAAGATATTTCAGTATTTTTTTTTCTGTTAAGCATTACGCTACCTGTAGGGTTCTGTAGATATATTTTATCAGGTTGATAAAAGACTAACTATTTGTTTGTTGAGAATTTTTATCATGAATAAATGTAAAATTTTGGTTAATTCTTATCTTGCAACTATTTTGAAGATTAGGTATATTTTTTATTTTCAGTCTGTTGATATGATGATTTACATTGTTTGATGGTCAAATGTTGCACAAAATTTACATTACTGGAAGAAACCAGAATAGTTTTTTTTTAATATTTGAGAATAATGTGCCAATATGTTGTTAAGGAATTTTACATCGATGTTCAAGAATAACATTATTCTGTAGTTTGCTTGTTTTACCTACTGTATCTTTGTCATGGTTTGATATAAAGAAAATGTTAGCCTCAAAAAAGGGTTGGATAGAACTAATAAATAATTCAGCAAAGTGGCAGGATACAACAACAACACTGAAAAACCATTTGGGTTTCTATACATCTGCAATGAGCAAGTTGAAAAGGAAATTAAGAAAACATTATCATTTAAAATATCATTTAAAAGAATTAAAAAAAGAAACTAGGAATAAATTTTACTAGGAAGGTGAAAGACTTGTACAGAGAAAATTTTAAAACATTACTATAAGGAATAAAAGAAGACCTAAATACATTACAGAGAATTCTTTGTTTGTGCATTGGACGACTTTATATAGTCAAAACTAACCAAAAATATGTACAAACTCAATGTAATCCCCCTCAAAATTCCAACAGCCTTCTTTTCAGAAGTAGAAAATCTATTCCCTCAAATTATATGGTGGAGCAAGGTATCCCAAACAGCTAAGGTACTATTGAAGAATAAGAATAAAGTAGGTGGACTAACACTTCCTGATTTCAACACATGCTATAAGGCCACAGTAAATAAAATGACCTGGTATTGATATAATAATAAACATATAGACCAATGGAATAGAATTGAGATTTCAGAAATAAATCTATACATCTAACGTCAACTGATTTTTGACAAGAGTGTTAAGTCCACTCAATGGGGAAAGAAGAGTCTCATTAATAAATGCTGCTGGGAAAATTGGATTGCCATATACAGAGGAAGGAATCCTGATCTATGCTTAACACAATGCACAAAAAACAATTCAAATAAATCAAAAAATTAAATGTAAAAACTAAAATCATAAAATTTTTAGAAGAAAATATAGTGGTGTATCTGTGGGAACAAGTTTTAATGATGGATGATCAGAGATGACAACAAAATCACAAGCAGCAAAAGATAAAATAGATAAATGGGACCTCATATAAATAAAGTATTTTTGTTCATTAAAGGACTTTATCAACAAAGTGAAAAGACAACCTACAGACTGGGAGAAAAATTTCAGAAACCATACATCAATAAAGGTCTAATATCCAAAATATATTTTTAAAAAACTTCTACAATTTAACAACAAAAAGACAAACAACTCAATCAATAATGGGCAATGGACTGGAACAGACATTTCACCAAAGGGGATATTCAAATGGACAATCACATAAAAAGATGCTCAATGTCATTACCATTAAAGATGCAAATCAAAACCAGTAAGGGATACCAGCTCAACTTCATTAGGATGATAATGATCAAAGAATCAGAAAACAACAGGTGTTGCAAAAAATGTGAAGATATCAGAACCCTCATTATTGCTGGTGGCAATGTAAACTAGGATAGTCACTATGGAAAATATTTGATGGTTCCTCAAAAAGTAGAACATAGAACTACCATATAACCCAACAATCTCAATCCTAGGTATATACCCAGAAGAAGTGAAAGCAGGAATGCAAACAAAAAACTGTACACCGATGTTAATCACGGCACTTTTCACAATAGGCAAAATGCAAAAATGTCCATCAACAGATAAATGGATAAACAAATTGTAGTATATACATACAGTGCACTCTGCCATAAAGAGAAGTCTTGATGCATATCACAGCATGGATGAAACTTCAAGCATTATTCTTGGAAAAGGTTAGCTATAATGTTTGCACAGCATAAAGAATGACAACAATGTCTTTGAATCATATATGCAGAATTTGTTGAATGAGCAAATGTTTTGTTGTATATATTTTCACCACAATTTGAAAAAAAAAGAAAAAAATGAGTTGGATAAGTTTCACTCTTTATATTTTCTGGAAGAGATGGTGTAGAATAGGTTTATTTAATTTCAATATTTAGTAGAGTTCAACAGTAATGTCATCTGTACCAAGAGTTTTCTTTTGGAAAAAGTGTTTGATCATGAATTCAATATTTTAATAGCTCTAGAGGTATAAAGAATATCTATTTCTCTTAAGTTGTGTCTTTCAAGAAACTAATTTAAGTCATTTATTTCATCAAATTTGTTGGCATAAAGTTATTCATACTATTCCCATAAATTTATTTTAATGTCTATTATGTCTGTATCAATGTCAACTTCTTCATTCCTAATATTAATAATTTTTGGCTTCTCTCTTATTTTGTTATCTGATTGGCTAAACTGTTATCAGTTTTTTAAGAAAATTCGTTGGCTTTTATGATTTTATCTATTTCTTTATTTCAATTTTATTGATCTTTGCACTTAAATTTGCTAGTTCCTTCTATTCACTTAAATTTTCTATTATCTAGGGTTTAAGATCATTAGCTTAAAGTTTTTTAATTGTTTAATATAAGCATTTAATTCTATGAATTTCCATTTAAAAGATACTCTAACTGCACCTCACAAATATTGTTATGCTTCGTGTCCAGGCATGGACCAGTAACTTTAAATTTGCCTCCAAAAATGGAGTGTACCAAGAGACCGAAAAAAGAAGCCGGCAGCTTTAGTGTGGTGGCAAAGGAGTTTTATTAGAAAGACTTACAGATGAGGCCAAGTCCTGTGGGATGGCAAGACCAGAGCAGATCTCCGCATCCCGCAGTGGGAGGGCAGAGATTTTATACCAGTGGTGAACAGTAGTTACTCTGTGCCAGTGGCTTACATAAGAATGCAAACCATAGCCAACTAGCAGACCACATAGAGGCACCATGTTCAGCCTCTAAAAGCCTGTTTCCTCATCAGTCCGCCCCTTGAGGCTGGTTCTTACAATCTGGAATGTTCCCCCTCTCATTCCATAGTACGAGATACCCCATTCCCTCCCAGCTGGGAACAGATATAGAAGTGAGCTTGGCCAGGTGTCCTGTGGTGCCTGCACACATGCAAGAAACAGAAGAAGTTACTGTGTGTGCAGAACAGGGGGAAGGCTTCACTGGCAAGAAGAAAGAACTAGGAGAGAGAAGGCAACCGATTTCTCAGCCTGCTTATCAGAGAATATTCTAGGCTTAAAGCCTTTACTTAGGCAGCTTGGATGGGAGGTGTACAGGCAGACCATTACCCTAACAGTCCACCCCCAACTCCCATCAGGGTGCCAGAAAAAAAGCAAAGAACTACCAAGAACTACCAAGACCTAGTACGCCCATCACCTATTTTGGAAATTGAGCTGCATATCTGTGGTTTGGTGCATAACTCTGGTGGATGTTAAATTTGTGCATCATTGGAGGCAGCATTTAATGAGGGTTACTAGCAGGACTGTCCCCAGAAAGTTGATCAGGCCTGCTTGGAGGAGAGATCACAACCAGCCACCCCAGTTGTGGCTTAATCCAAGCCAACCGAATATATCAAAGAGCTGCATTTGTCCAGTCTTATGTATGTATAACATGTCTTGATTCATTTATGTAAAAACAGCCCAATTGTCCCAACATGGCACATTATATGAACAGCACACATTTCAGTGCAAGTAATACAAAAGCTCTCATTTTCAGTACAATTGAACAAGGTATTACCATTGCCAGACCAGGTTAACTCAGACTTGGTATAGTTAGTCAATATACATTGGACCACATGGTCATATCTGCAAGTTCTCCACGTCCAGGGTAATGTCTTAGAAGTACATTTCTGAGAGTCAAACCATCCAGTCCCATGCCATTAACATTTTTAACGTGACAGAAATTTCCTTCTAAACTTGGAGCACTCCACACAGGCAGCTTTCATAATTCAATAGATGTTTTCCATGAGTAGTGCAGTTGAACCATTCATTTGCCACATGATCTCAGTATACCAGATTCCCATTCAGTTGGCCCAGGAGGTGTCCTCCTTGTTGACAGATCAGCTGGAACCATGTGGGGAGATGACTCATCATCTCAGTTCAAATGCTGACAGTGCCAACAGTTGGTCTGACTGGTAGCTCTAGCAAAAGCCTGTATCATTGGAGCCCATGAGTGAGGGGCCTGTCCATCATTGTGAGATAATCTGGGAAGAAAAAGAGACAACATTAACTATTCCCCCCTCCTCTCCCCTATCTCATATGGGACTTGAGGTGAGAGTTGCCTGGGTATAGCCACCCAGGCTATCTGTCCTAGTCTTGAGGCAATGACCTCTGTGGGAACCCAGATATTTTGTCAGGAACAGTTATATTGAAAAGAAACACATTTTATAGACTAGACAGTTTGATCAAACATACAGCACAAATGAGAAATGCCTTTGCAGAGAACTGCTACGCTGAGACCCCAGACTACTTGCCTGAGATGCCTAGTTTGGGCTGGGGTTGACTTGTCCCTTCCCATCAGCCATTTAAGCCTGTCCATTGAAGTGCTCAATTGTCCCTATGGCTTGGAGGTGATATAGAGCATGAAGAGTTCATTCAAGATCCATTGGAAGCCTCTGTATAGGATAACAAGCCCCAATATGATTTACGTGCTGAGAACGTTCTAGCCTGTTAGCTCAGGAATCTGTCCCAGGGCATGTTAGAGACTTGGCCAGAGTCTTGTAAGCAGGTCAGCTTTTCTATGCTGTCTGACATTTGCTGATGACAGTGGCAGTCCATGAGTGTAGGCCCAGTCTAGGATGGTGTGTGAATCTCCATAGGCCGTCCTCTCTTAAATCCAGGAAGTGGTCGGTTGCACATCTCTTTGCTCTGGAGCAGAGGATGCCTCAGCCTCTGCTGCAGTCAGCAAGAGCTGTCTGCTTGTTGATGATTTTCCCTTCTCAGTATAGGGGGCTTTCTGGTGATCATCCACACAAGTAGCATAAGCATATCAGGAGTAGAACTGATTTTTTATTTTTTTTGTCCAACTGTCTTACTCCCGGTAGGGGCTTGCTTTATATGTCAGTCTGAGACTTGTCAGTGGTCAGATTGGAAGCCCAGGCTATTAGCTACTGCCTGTGTCACAGTTTCCGTGTACTCCACTAAAATGGCCCTAACTGGAGCAATTTTCATCAGGATTTGAAGGCAAGAGCTTATAGAAATGTACATTAATACATCAACATCATCAATATAATAGAGACCTCTAATACATCAGCTTCATCAGTACATACAATAGGAGTTTGTAGGGGCCCCAAAGGGACTTATCCATAGTCAGGCTTGGACAAGTGTCTCAATGATGGTGACCTCAAACCCAAACATTTCCTTTGATTTGCTGCCAGGTGTAACAGAGATCACAGTCACCTGTGTGTTACAGAGATCACAGTCACCTGTGCAATTGTATCTAAAAACCGAAGACATACAATTCTTTTCATTTCCTTATTGAGCTTTAATTGTAGCATAAGGCCTTTGGTCCTGCCCAGAGACACAGTAACCTAGGTTTAATCCTCAGTATTAATTATTTCTGAAAGACAGAAGATCTGGGTGAAGTTGGCAAAGCCCCCACTCATTTATGGTGCCACAATTCCACCATACCAACGGCAAACATGGGTTCAGCCCAGTTGGCTGGTAAGATGGAGGTGGGCCCTCCTGTTTTAGTTTTCCATTACCATTGCAACTGTGACTATGTTGCTGCTTGATTTTCTTGGCAGGGGCAATTATCAGAGAATTCCAGAGAGGTTCTCTAAGGTCTCTTCAAGGCCACTCAACACAAGCTATCTTGAGGGGCTTTTAACTCTTTTTTTTTTCCTGCTGTTGTAACTCTTACTTTGTGCTGGATGTTACAGGGTGTTCTCAGCCCCAGGGACCTACTTATCCACTCCAACTATCTAGCTATGTTCAGTCCCATTGTTGGAGGGCTTTGAGCAATGGTAGGGGATTTTTTTCCCCTAGCCTTTGAATCCCCCATCTTTACAAACCTGCAGGCGACCTTCTCTAGTTACTCATCCTGCTCACAGACAAGGCTGCTCAATACATCAGTTGTGGTCAGACACGATTGCCACATATCCCTTTCCAACTTTAACTCTTCCTGCAAAGCTCTTAGGCTCACTTCAGCAGCTAGCTGGACTTCAATAGCCAGCCAAACAGCTCAGAGCAGCAGCTATCCCATGGCCACTACTGCTCTCCTAGCTTCTTTTCCACACTCATGAAGGAGCACATCTGCTATGCTGCTTGGGGTTTTCAGGGTGTCCCTGTACTCTGGTCAACCCGGGACTTCCCCCACAGAAAGGCATATAGGTCAGATCTCCCCAAACAGGATTTCCCCTGAAGAGGCCTCAGTCCCACTCACCATTTCCTCGGTCTCCTGGCTGGCTTGCCAATTGTCCAGGCATGGTCCAGTAACTTGAAATTTGCCTCCAAAAATAGAGGGTGCTGAGAGACCGAAGAAAGAGGCAGGCAGCTCCTGTGTTGTGGCAAAGGAGTTTTATTAGAGAGACTTACAGATGATGCCGAGTCCTGGGTGGCACAGTACCAAAGCAAATCTCTACACCCTGCAGTGGGAGAGCAGAGGTTTCATAGTGGTGGTGTTCAATAGTGGCTCCATGCCACGGGCTTACATAAGAATGCAAACTATAGTGAACTAGTGGACCACATGGGGTACCCATGTTCAGCCTTGAAAAGGCTGTTTCCCCTTCAGTCCACCCCTCAAAACTAGGTCTTACAATCTGGCATGTTCCCACTCTTATGCCATAGGTATGAGACACCCCACTCCATACCTGCCAGGAATGGATATACAAGTGGGCTTGGCTAGGTGCCATGTAGTGTAACATGTGCAAAAGACAGAGAAAGTTACTGTGTGCCCAGAACAGCAGGAAGACATCTCTGACAAGGAGAAGGAACTGGGAGAGAGAAGACAACCCAATTCCCAGCCTCCTTATAAGAGAATGTTCTGGGCCCAAAGCCTTTACTTAGGCAGCCTGGATGGGAGACACAGAGGCAGACCAGTCCCCCAACACGTGGTCTTTGGTTTTATTCAATTTAACAAGTTTGCTTGCAATTTCTTTTTTGATCCATGGGCAATTTAGAAATGTGTTGGAGATTTTCAAGATATATTTTGGTTTTTGATTTCTAATTAAATTTTATTATGGTGAGAGAACATTTTTTACAATTATAATTATTTAATATGTGTTGAAGATTTTTATGTTCTATCTTGGTGAATGTTACATGTGCATATGAGAAGAATACATTTTCTGCCAGTGCCACTATTGGGTAGAGTATCCAAGTTGGCTGATAGTGTTGTTCATGTATTCTCCATTCTTTGTTATTGTCTCTTGCTTTGTTCTATCAATTATTAGGAGAAAATTTAGAAATATCTGATATAAGTGTAGATTTGTTCTTTTAGTTTTTATCAGTTTTGCTTTATACATTTAGAAGCTCTGTTTTTAGGTACATACACATTTTAGATTATAATGTTCTCCTGATGTATTGATCCCTTTTTAATTATATAGTGTCCCTCTTACTCCTTTTTTAGGAAGCGTACTTTGCGTAATGTTAATATAGCCACTTTAGTTGGCTTTTTATTAGAATAATCCTGATGTGACTTTTTCCATCCTTTTATTTCTATTCTTTTTGTTGCTGAGATGTTATGGATTGATTTGTGTCACCTAAAAAGATGTGTTCAAGTCCTAATCACCAGAATCTGTGAATATGACCCTATTGAAAATTAGCGTTAGCATATTTGCAGATGTAATTAGTTAACATAGGGTCATACTAGAGTAGGGTGAGCCCTAATCCAATATGTCTGGTGTCCTTATAAGAAGAGAAGAGACAGAACCAGACACAGAGGGAAGATGGCCATGTGACAACAGAGGAAGAGATGGATGTTATGCTGCAAAGGCATAGAGGTCACTAGCCAACATAGAGTTCACTAGCCATAAAGTGGAAGAAACAAGAAGAGATCTTCCTCTATAGACTTCATAGTGAGTGTGGCCCCACCAACACCCTGAACTAAAACTTCTGGCATCTAAAATTTTGCAAGAACAAATTTCTGTTGTTTTAAGCCATCCAGTTTGTGGTACTTTGTTATGGCAGCCCTAGGAAGCTAGTGCAAGGTGGTTTGCTGGTAGAACACCTATAGGTAGATCTTGCTTTTTCTAAATCCTATACTACAGTCTCTTGCATTCAATTTTGATCATTAGACAATTTAAATTTTTTCATTTATTAATATACTTATTATTAATATCTGTCAGCTGTTTTATTTGTTCCATTAGTTCTTTTCCTATTTTGGGGAATTTTTTTAATACTTTCTTTTGGATTATTGTTATTTTGAGTTGTCGTAGAGTTGATTCCAACTCATGGAAATCCCATGTATGCAGAGTAGAACTGCTCCATAGCGTTTTCAGTGTTGTGACATTTGGGGAGCAGATTCTTTGGAACCACTGGGTGGGTTCAAACCACCAACCTTTTGGCCAGTAGTTGAGTGTTTAATCATTTGTGCCACCCAGGGAAATGTTCTTTTCGATCAAGTGTTTTTTATTTTCAATCTCATTTAATTTTCATGATTGGCGTATTAGTTTTAGCTCTTTTTTAAATTTTTAATGGTTTCTCTTGAGTTTATGCTGTACAGTCTTATTTAATATACTCTATTGTCAAACCATATTTTAACATGTGTAGTGGAAGATTTCTACAACAATATTCTTCCATTTTTCTTCTTATGTTTTTGACAATGTTGTCATGCAATTTTTTCTGGTCCACAGAAGAACATATTTTATTTATGTTGAATACCACACAGTGTATTGTCTTTTTTTAAATTTTTATTTCATTTTAGACAATTATCTTTTTAAAGTGATTGTTAAAATGTCTTTTACGATTACCATAATTTTTATTATTTCTGTCTTAGTTATCTAGTGCATCTATAACAAAAATATCACAAGTGGACGGCTTTAACAAAGAGAAATTCTCCTAGTCTAGGAGCCAAGAAGTACAAATTCAGGGTGCCAGTTCCAGGGGAAGTCTTTCAGCTCTTGGGGAAAGTCCTTGTCATCAATCTTCCCCAGTCTACGTGCAGGGACCTTGTGTCCAAAGGATGCATTATTCTCCTGGCTTTTGTTTCTTGGTGGTATGAAATCCCCATGTCTCTCTACTTCCTTCTCTCTTTTATATTTTATTGGTTTAAGACACAGCCTAATCTTGTAGATTGAGTTCTGCCTCATTAACATAACGGCCACTAATCCCACCTCATTAACATCATAGTGGTAGGATTTACAGCCAATAGGATAGTCACATCAGATGTCAAAATGGTGGACAGTCACACAATACTGGGAATCATGGAGTGGGCAGGTTGACACACATTTTTGGGGAACACAATTCAATCCATAACAATTCCCAATGTATTTCTTTTTTTAATCCATATTTTCATTTGTTTTCATACTCTTTCTGCTTTAAGAACTTCTTTAACATTTCTTGTAATGTAGGTTATCTGAAAATAAATTATTACAGCTTTTGTTTGCTTAAAAAATCCTTTTTTTTAAATTTGATTCAGCAGGGCAAACAATTCTGGTTTGGCAGTTTTTTTTTTTTTTTTTCTTTTTCTTTCTCTCATTACATTCAAGACTTCACTCCGTTGTCTTATGACTTACATATTTTCTGATGAGAAGACTACTGTAATTTTTGTTTGTTTCCATCTATTTTCTGGTTCTTATTTCTCTGGCTGTCCTCAGGATTTTCTCTTCGATTTTTCCCAGTTTGGCTCTGATGTGTCCAGTTTTATTTTGTACTTCTTGTGTTTAAAGTACCCTAAGCATGTTGGATCTAGATTTTGTTTTCTTCTCTCTTTTCAAATCAGTATTTTGAAACATTCGTAGCCAATATCTCTTTAATTATTTCCTTTGCTTCATTTACAGTCCCATTTAATTTTCCATGGTTGGCATATTAGCTATTGTCTGCTCATACTCTTTACTCAAGGCTTGACTTGTGGTAGGAGATAGATAATTCTCTCTGTTTTCCTTGTGTGACCTCAGGCTTAGGCTGGCTCTGTGTGCCTCAAAGATGAGGTCTTATCTGCATTCTTGTTTCTGTTCTTGTCACAGCCTTTTATCTCTGGTTTATCATGTAGTGGAGAAAATTTTCTTCCTTTCCATAAACAGTAGCAGACCTCTATTTTGTATTGTTGTAGGACCACTCTTTGGAATTGAGTTTATATGTATGTCTAGTAACCTCAGCCTTCTGATGGGCTAAACTATACGATATTGTAGCTAAACTGACTTGTTTTCATTGTTAACATGGCAACAATATTTTCTTGTGGAAACACATCCTAAGTGGAGCACAACTACTCATAGCAGGATTTCATTCTTTTGACATCTAGGACATAACAAATATTCAGTTTTTCATGAGTTCAGAAACATTGAATATGGGTAATAGGAACATGTACTCACATACACACATACACACACGTAGTATAGATACAAAATGTAACGATGTTTATACCACCAGTACCAGTTGCCATCAAGCTGATTTCAACTCTTGGTTGCCCTGTGTGTGTGAGTACTACTGTGCTCCACAGGGATTTCAAAGGCTAATTTTTCAGAGGTAAATTGCCAGTCCTTTCTTTCAAGGTGTCTCTGGATGGACATGAACCTCCAACTTTTTGGTTAGCAACTGAGTATATTAACTGTTTGCAACACCCACGGACTCCCTTTGTTTATACACACATGTTTTTTATAAAGTGAATCTTAAAATCAATGAGGCAAGCAAAAAAAAAAAAAAGTTCTGAAAATTATCTACTGCGTATCCCTTCTATTTATTAGCAGACTTGATCCACTCTATAAATATTACTATTCCAGCATACTGTCAAAATCTATGATATTAAGCACTGAAAATACAGCAGACTGTAATTTATTAGAGAGAATCCTTAGGAATTTTGTTTTTTAAAGACTTATTTTACAGTTGCAAGGATATGAACTTGGGCCTCTACCTTCCTGTTTCCATTTTCCTAAGATCTTGCATTGTTCTTAGATAATGACAGAAACATTATGCTGAGATATTATGGCTCATCTGTGAATAATAATAGAAACACCTGGTAGAAAAGATAAAAAGAGTCTGCATTCTTTCTTCTACTTCATCCTCTCACCCTAAGATATCAACTTCAGATTATTTATTTTATTATATACTCTCCCATAAAGATCAATGAAATGTGCAACTCGGTAGATGAAAATAAAATTTAGATACCTAGTAAGTTAATCCTTGCTATTTCAAGTTCATGCACATTAAATAATAAGCAGTTAAAGAAATTAAAAATACTCTATTGATATACAAAATAAGCTATTACCACAACCAAGAAAAATGAAACTTAAAAATCAGATTAATTCTCTTTGAAAATGTATTCAAGATCGAAAGTCTTTTACTAACAGAAACTGCACTAACTCAAGTAGCAGTCTTTCTGGTGAATATATTCATTATTAAGATGATAAAAGTAGTTAAGGTAAAGAAGTTATGGTTAATGATGAGGAAAACAAATAGGTAGTATATCCATCATTGAATTCGGGTCTGCATTTTTTAGTAAATCCTTTTATTTAAAGAATGCATCTATTATCTATTTAGATTATAGGTTTTCAGTGTTTATAATACAAAGAGAAATCTAAGTGGAGAATAAGTAAACTAATATTTACTAGCATTACAAGTGTGATTTTAATCTTGAGTTTGGGATAAAGGTCAATAAATAGAGAAAGAAGATAGACAGACAGATAGCTATGCATCCTTAATTGACTTATATTTTACTAAATTTTGCATAACTAGTAGATAAATTTTAATATTTTATGTGGTTTTTCTATACTATTATATAAGATTTATATAATATATAATATTTTTATTTTAGAAAATTAAGCGTACAATGAATTATTTCAAACGGATTAGAAGTAAGGTTTTTAACTCGATGGAACTCAATTGGGTATTCAAGCAGAACAGAAACAATTTAGGTATGATGGTTTAAAATTTAAAAATATAGAATAGTAGAAGAAAAATGGTGCTTTCCATGTTTAAAATTATGACTTTTTCAAATTAAATAACATAAGTTTTTCATATAATATTTTCTAACTAAGCTAAGTTGTCTTTTAAAATACTACAATAAAGTCACTGTATGAATGTGTTATCATGGCTGAATACTAAGAGAGGACATAAAACAACCGGATCCCCCTAAATATCTTTCCAACCTTGCTCCAGTACCTTGAACTTCCTGTTATTATAATCACTACTAGGATAGTTAATTGAATAGCAAAGGGAAGGACTTTACATGGTAGTATTCCTAGTTGCTATAAGAGCTTGTATATCTGCCTATTCTGGCAGTGTGGTGTGTAGCCAGGAGTCCATGGGTGTTTCAAATGGTTAGCACATTCCACTGTTAATCGAAATGTTAGTGGTTCAAGTCCATCAAAAGATGCCTTGAAGAAAGACCTGGGGAACTACTTCCCAAAAGTCAGCCATTAAAAACGTATGGAGCCTAGTTCTACTCTGACAAACATGAGGTGATACGAGTTGGAATCAACTCCATGGTGACTGGTGGTGTGTGTAGCCATGGGAATCTGGCAACCGTAATCACTTTTTATGTAGAACAAGTTTATATACTTATTTAAATGATCAGTAGATGACAATGTTGGCTGGGATGCCTCACACATAGGTAGATTAATTGTTACAGGGAAGTGAGCAACCTATGCATGTTTCAATGTTACAGAACAGTGATGATCAGCACCAGCATCAGGTTACTGCGGATAGGAAAGGGGATTTTGGAATGAGGCCCTAGGAAAGTTTGTCAAAAGCAGACAGCTATCTCAGCAGCAAAGAAAGGAGGAGCCACAGGCTGAAAAAAGTGTAGTTTTAAAAGAACCAATGGCAATGTGTTTAAGTATGGAAAATAAAGGATGTGCCCTGGGCCAAAGTGTATATTGATCTGAACTTTACCTAGGGAGGTACACATAGATTTTAATGTCTATTTATTTATTTTGGAAAGCGAATAAGCCATAAACCACACCTTACTCTTGTTTGGAAAGTTACAATATAATAAGAAAGAGATGGTAAAATTCCCTGGCTGGTCTTTGTAGTCTTTAACTTAAGCATTTCAAATATATTTTAATGTAATTATGGTTTCTAAATCTTGGTAGTACAGATTTTATACCCCAGTGACCTTTCATCTGAGAGAGTGTAAAGAAATAGGGGTTTTAAATTGTTGATTATATCAAATGCTCCAATTCAGTTTCATCTCATTTGTAAAACTATAAGGATTGAATTACATGCTATTATTATCTCACACTTCTTTTCTTTGGCTCCAGTAAAGCAATTATATTATGTCTTCCCAGAGAGTGGAGAAGTTCATCTCCCTATCTGCAGTACCAAAATAAGCCTCTTTTGCAGTCTACTGTATTCTTGAAGCCTATAGGTAATTAATTTAAGAGGAGGCAAACACAAGACAGTAAAATAAAGTTGTGATAAACTAAATAGTTCCTTCTTTGTGCCACTATGGAGATTATTGATCTCATGTAACTTTTACAATTATCTTTGTTTAGAAAACCCCAACTTTCTTCGGTAAGCAGTAGGTTGATCTCCAACAATCTCATAAATGTGAACACTGACTTTTTGGGCAATTCAGTGTGTCTAATAAAATTGTTCCATTGTGACTTAAACCTAAAAGGGAAATAATAAGTGATGATCAATGTGAAAACCTGAAAACACAAAGTATGCTCAGAAATAGAGAAAAGTTGGAATAAAAAGGACTAGAACAGGACAAAAGAGGAATGACTTTTACTTGTATCTTCTTTACTCTGCCCTCATAACATGTAGCTATTATATTATACCTTCACATCCTAGAAATTTCTGAAGTTTTGAGACTTTGTCCTAGAGAAATGATATTTCATTTGCAACTATGAAAGGGCTAAGTAAAATATCTAGCTTATAATAATTAAAAAAAAAAAAGACGATAAATGAGACCTGTTAAGTTTGAGGTGATTTTAGTTAAGAACACTCTATGCAGCTATAGATGTTTGGAAAACATTGGTACTGAGCTGGTGTATTAAGACGTTTAAATAATTTCATTAACATTTCCTTCATTAAAGAGTTCTAAATATTTATATCTTGGTCCTCCATATATAGGACCCCTTGCTGTTCTGTGAACACCGAGAATGATACTACTTTAAGGTTTTTGTACTTGTTATTCTATCAACTTGAACTGTTAGTTCAAGATTTTCATTTATTTGTTCATACATGATCTCCCAAATGATGAAATCATCTTTGTAAAGTTTTAAGTGACGTTTCCATAATGGCAGTACTAGCAGCTATATTGACCCTCTCCCTAGAAAAAATGAATTATAAAAATTATTAAAAAAAAAATCTAACTATTTAAAGTGTTTGGAAATTGATCTAAGAATGTACATCTAAGAGCAACCAGTAAATGGAGAAACATTTATTCTAGAAAATCTATTAAACTTCAGTAAAAACAGTGAAAGTCTATTACATTTGAGCCATGATCATCTTCCTCCCCATCTGCCAGTAGTGTGATGGAAACACAAATAGCCTAAGAATACAGGGCTCATTCTGCATCTAGCACCTGGACTTGGGCAATAGTATTTCCCCAGGAGGGGCAAGTTTCCAGAATTTCTATCTTCCTCAAGTCTGAGCTGCATAGGCTCTATTCCAGGCAAGAGAGGTAGAGAGATGTGGGGCTCCTTTCTCCATCTAGGTCTTATCTGTAGACCAGAAGCTCTACTTCAGGGAGAGCAGACCAAGAATACTGGTTTCAGATTACCTTTTCTCATACAGCAGAGATTCTGTGCAGAGGGGGAGGAAGCCGGGAATCCCAGACACTATTATCACCATTCAGCACCCCAACTGAAAAGTAGGAGCATCATTCCAAGGAAAGCAGACAGCTTTCCCCACCCCTTTCTCTGGAACACTAAAACTGAGATTTACTCAAGGAAGAAGCAGACCATAAGAACAGAGAACTCTATAGCTCTCCCTTAGGAAACAAACTTTCTTAGGAACACAGAGTGGGGAAGTTCAAGCCTAAGAGTGCTGATAAAAACAATGGACATGTTGGTGACAAGCAACTAAGAAGATGCTGGCAGCTCCTCCATGAAAACAACAATCTGAACTCTAGAAATTTACCTGGAAATTTAAAAGAAAACTAGAGAAGGAGCAACTAAGAAGAGCACTTATGAGGTTGGAACAAATCCCCACGACTGGCCCCAAATACTTACTTTGCAAAGAATCCTGATGTATCAGACTGTAAAATGATGTATAACAAAGATCATTGTGAAATGCAATAAAGCATTCAGCCAGCAATTAGTGGAAGCTGAGAGGGTAGTGTGGTGCCAAAAGACGCAGATTGTTTGACAAAAAGATTCGGGAAAGTAACAGTTAAAGACAAACATGCAAAGCCATTATCATCTCAGGGTAGCTGTGCACATGCCCAAGGACATGTCCTTTGAGGAATGACATCAGAGACTGTACACTATGCAGGAAATAAACATTATAGAAATAGTCCAGCCAAGTCACTAAACAAGCAAAAACCAACAACAAAAAGTCCCAGAGTAAGGGAGTCATAATTACAATCACATATTATTTAAATTGTCTATTTGTGAAAGCAAAATCATGAGATCTTCAAAGAAAGAGGAGAGTGTGGCCCATACATAAGGAAAATAAAATGTATTATCTAAATTGAAAAAAACAGAATTGTCAGACTGGATTAAAAAGAATAAATGCAGCTATATGCTACACGGAGAAGACATAATTTAGATTCAAAGATACAAGTGAAAGGAAAGTAAATAAATAGAACAAGATATATCATGTAAACAGTAAGTGTAAAATGAAAACCATATAAGAGAAAAAATGAAATTAAAATTAAGAAAATTGTTACTCAAGATAAAGAGAGACTGTAGAATAACAAAAAAACACTCAATTCGGAAGATAAAAAAAAGTTATAAATGTATATGCACCTAATAACAGAGTCCTAAAATGGATCAAGCAAAACAGAAAGAATTTAAAGATTAATAGAAAATTCAGAAATAATAGTGGGAGACTTTAATACTTCACATCCAAGAATGAATAAAACAAGGTAGAAGATGAATAATAATGTAACAACACAATAAGCCAACCAGACCTAACAGATATTTACAAAACTCTCCAAACAACAACAGAAAAATGCACATTCTTCTCAAGTACACACAGAATATTCTCCAGGATTGTTCACATGATAGGCTATAAAAATAGAGGACCAATAAATTTAGAAAGATTGAAATCATAAAGAGTAGATTCACAGGACACAAAAGAATATAATTTGACATCGATACCAGAAAGAAGTTTGGAAATTCATGAATATGTAAAAATTATGTATCACACTCATAAAGAAAACAAAGGCCAAAGAGGAAATCAGAAATAATATTAGAAAATACTTTAGATGAATGAAAACAAAAACAAAGCACACCAAAATTTATGAGATGAAGCCAAAGCAGTGCTTTCAGGGAATGTATAGCTGTAAATCACTTTCTTAAAAAAGAAAAAAGATCTTAAACCAATAACAAAAGTTTCTACCTTATGACACTGAAAAAAGAAGATTAAATCAAATCTAAACCATGCAGAAGGATTAGAAAAAATCATAATAATGAACTTGAGAATATAAAAAACACCAGAGAACATGAATAAAACCAAAGTTGGTTGTTTTAAAAGATTTTTTTTTCTAATTGGCTACAATGAAGAAGACAAAAAGAAAGAAGATTCAAATTCCAAAATTCCAAAATCAGGAAAGAAATAGGGGACATAACACCAAACTAAACAGAAATTAAAAAATGATTATGAGGGGATACTATGAACAACCAAGCAGCCCTGTTGGTGCAGTGGTTAAGAGTTCAGCTGTTAACTCAACTGTAGAGTTGTGTCACGAATATACCAAAAACTAAGACCAATCCTACTGCTGACTCTATAGGGTTTCCAAGGCCGTAAATCTCTATGGAGGCAGACTGCCACATCTTTATCCAGCAGACCCACTGGTAGTTTCGAACCTGCAACCTTTTGGTTAGCAGTAGGTCACTTTAACCACTGTGCCAACAGGGTTCCTAAAAAACATACAGAGAATCATAAAAATTAATTAGATTAATTAGTAATTAAATGATATCCCATGAAGAAAAACCAAGGCCTCGATGGCTTCAGTAGTGAATTCTACCAAATATTTAAGAAGAATTAGTAACAATTCTTCAGAAATTATTCTAAAAAAAAAAAGAATAATATAAAACATATCTCAACTGTTCTATGAGGCCAGTATATCCTGATTCCAAAAATAGGCAAAATATCACAAGAAAACTAAAGACCAATATCTTTGGTGAATATAGACCACAAAATTCTCATGAAATATTAGCATATTGAATCCACCAACATATTAAAATATTGTATACCATGATTAAGAGGCCTGGTGGCAAAGTGGTTAAGAGTTTGGCTGCTAACCAAAAGGTTGGCAGTTGGGATCCACCAGCTGCTACCTGGAAACTCTGTGGTGCAGCTCTACTCTGTCCTACTGGGTCGCTATGAGTTGAAATCAACTTGACAGCAACAGGCTTGATTTTTTGGTTTATACCATGATTAACTGAGACTTACACCAACAATGTTAGGTTGATTTAATATCCAATAATCAATTAATGTACTAATCTTATCAATAGAATTAAGAACAAAAATACATTTTCATCTCAATAGATAAAGAGGCAGCATTTTAACAAAATCCAACACATTTTTATAATGAAAAAAAACAATAATACAATAAACTAGTAATAGTATGGAATTTACTCAAACTGATAGAGCGCATCTATGAAAAATCCACAACTACCATAATACTTAATGATGGAACACTGAATGCTTTCCCTCTCACATCAGGAAGATATTAAGTATGTTTGCTCTCAGAACTTTTATGCAACATGGTAGTGGAGGAAGTAGCTAGTATAATGAAGGACATTTAGATGGAAAGAAAGAACTAAAATCTCTCTTTATAGATGATATGGTTTTGTATATAGAAAACCCTAATAAATCCATGAAAAACTATTAGAACTAATAAACAAGTTCAGTAAGATTCAAAAAAAAGAAATCTGTCTTAGCTATCTAGTGCTGCTGTAACAGAAATACCACAAGTGGATGGCTTTAACTAAGAGAAATGTATTCTCTCACAGTTTAGGAGGCTAGAAGTCCGAATTCAGGGTACCAGCTCCAGGGGCAGTCTTCCTCTCTCTGCTGGCTCTGGGGGAAGGTCCTTGTCATCAATCTTCCCCTGATCTAGGAGCGTCTCAGCACAGGAACCCCAGGTCCAAAGGACATGCTCTGCTCCTGGTTATGCTTTCTTGGTGGTAACAGGCCACTCTGTCTCTCTGCTTGCTTCTCTCTTTTGTATCTCAAAAGAGATTGACTCAAGATACAACTTAATCTTGTAAATTGTGTCTTACCTCATTAATATAACTGCCTCTAATCCTGTCTCATTAACATCATACAGGTAGGATTTACAACACATAGGAAAATCACATCAGATCACAAAATGGTGGACAACCACACAATACTGGGAATCATGACCTAGCCATGTTAATACACATTTTCAGGGGAAACAATTCAATCTGTAACAATATCTAAAAATCAATGGTAGTTTTTTTTTTTTACATTAGCAGTGAATAATCCAAAAAAATGAAATTAAGAAGACAAATCCATTTTTCATTAACATTCATAAGATAAAATAGGAATAAATTAGGCAAAAGAAATGCACTTGTACTGTTAAAATTACAAAACATTGTTGAAAAACATTACAGGCAATCTAAGTAAATGGGAAGACACTCAACATTCATGAATTGGAATACTTAAAATTGTTAAAATGATGATAATCCCTAAATTTATTTATAGATTCATTGCAATCTCAACAGTTTTTCCACCAGCTTTTTGAGAGTCCAGAAATAAACTCTCATATTTGTGGTCAATTGATTTCTGACAAGAGTTCCAAGGCAGTCTAATTGGGAAAGAGCAGTCTTCTCAACAAATGTTAGTAGGACAACTGATATTCATGCACAAAGAATAAAGTTAACCTCTTCCTGCCATCATATACAAAAATTAACTTAAAACATAGACCTAAATGTAAGAGCTAAATTTATAAAATTATTGGATAAACAAAGGGTAAATCTTAGTAATCTTCATTTAGGCAAAGCTTTCTTAGATATGATACAAAAAGCACAAGCAAAAAAAAAAAGAGAGAAAAGAAAGAAACAGATAAGCTGGACTTTGTCAAATTTAAAAACTTTGTTTTAAAAGGCACTAAAAAAACAGTAAAAATGCAACCCATAGAATAGGAGAAAATATTGCAAATCGTATTTATGTTAAAGGTCTTGTTCTCAGAACATAAAAAGAACACTTACTTCTCTATAATAAAAGCCATCTCAATTTTTTAAAACATGAAAAGTATCTGAAAAGACATTCTCCATAGCAAATATGCAAATTGTCAATCTACACCTAATTGATGCTCAACATTGTCAGTCCTTAGGAAAGTGAAAAGCAAAGTCACAAAGGGATACTACTTGACACACAGGATGTATATAATAACAAAAGGCCGATGATATCAGATTGGTGAGAACGTGGAGAAAATGGTACAATCATTTTAGAAAATTTTTTGGCAGTCTATATTAGTTTTTTAGTCCTGCCATAGCAAAGTGTGAAAAACTGGTTGTCTTAAAACAACAGAAATATATTCTCTCAGTGTTGTGCAGAATAAAAATCTAAAATCAAGGTGTCAGTAAGGATGGTTCTTTCAGGCCAGCTCCCAGGAGAGTCTGTTCAGTGCCTCTCTCCTAGCTTCCCATGTTTTCCCACAATCCTTGGGATTCCTTGGCTTGTAGATGCATCACTCCAATCCCTGACCCAGTCTTTACATGGCCTTCTGCCCTGACTGTGTAACCCTATGTCACTTCTCCTTTTCTTTTAAGGATATAGTCATATTGGATTAGGGCCCAGCCTACTCCATTATGGCATAATCTTAATGAATTTCATTTGCAAAGACCCTGTATCCAAATAAGATCATGTTCACAGAAACCAGTGGTTAGGAATTGAACATATCTTTATGTGGAAAGTGATTTGACCCAAAATAGCAGGCTCTTGACTATCAAACATAGAGTTGCCATGTGACCCAGATATTCCACTCCTATGTATATAATCAAGAGATATGAAACGTATATCTACACGAAAACTTGTACACAAATATCCATAGCAACATTGGTTATAACAGCCAAAATTTTGGAAACTAACCAAATGTTCATATATTAATGAATTAATAAATAAAATGTGGTATATCCATAAAATTTCATTTTATTTTCAATAAAACTGAAGGAATTGCTGATACATGCTACAACGTGGGTAAACCTTGAAAACATTCCACTAAATGAAGGAAATCAATCACAAAAGACCACACATTGTATTACATTATTTATGTGGTATGTCTAGATTAGCTAAATGAAGACATAATGTAGAATAGTATTTGTATTGGGCTGAGGTGTGTGTGGAGTTAAATGAGGAGTGACTGATGATGAGTATGGAGTTTCTTTGGGGTGATGAAAATATTTAAAAAATAATTGTGGTGATGGTTGCATAACTCTGTGACTATATCAAAAATTAACTGTACATTTTAAATAGGTGAATTTATGGCATATGAGTTATATTTAAATAAACTGCTTAACAAACAAGCAAAAAACCCAACCAAACGAAGAAAAATGCAACTCACCCCTGGAACCCTGCCATGTAATTACCAATTCCACTTATATCTTTTTCTTTCTCTCTTTCTTTCTCTCTCTCTTTCCTTATTTCCTTCCTTCCCTCCCTCCCTCCCTCCCTCCTTCTCTCCTTCCTTCCTTCTTTCCTTCTTCCTTCCTTCCCTGCCTCCCTTCTTTCTTTCTTTCCATATCTCTTTTTAACTTTGAACTTACAAAAACCTAACAGAAATCACAATTAATTAATTCATATCGTAGGCCTCCCCTTCTTTAACCACAATATAACCTTCAGGTTTGTAGAGTTTCTTTGCCCTATTTTGTATATTGATATTTCTAAAAAAAACATAGAAAAGTACTTAGCATACAATTGTTGTTATTTTGTGCCATGGACTTGATTCCTGTTCATAGCAACCCTATATAAACAGACTAGAACTGTCCCATAAAGTTTCCTAGGCTGTAATTTCTATGGGAGCAGATCATCAGATATTTTTTAGAGCCGCTGGTGGTTCAAACCTTCAACCTTTCAGCCAGCAGCCTAGAGCTTAATCATTGCATCACCAGGGCACCTTAGCATACAATGTAAGGGTTTTTTTTTTTTTTTTATTTTTAAATGAATGGGTAGATGAGAGATGGATGAGTAGAGATGGAAAGACATTTAAAAAAATTCATCATCATATTGGAGAGAGGAGTTGGACTATTAGAAGTTATACTCTTTTTAAATTTTATTTATTCAGTTGTTGAGAATATACACAGGAAAACATACACCAATTCAACAGTTTCTACACGTACTATTCAGTCATACTTTGGAGACTTGGTGGTGCAATGGTTAAGAGCTTGGCTGCTGACCAAAAGGGTCAGCAGTCTGAATCCATGAGCTGCTCCTTGGAAGTCCTATGGGGCAGTTCCGCTTTGTCCTATAGGTCACTATGAGTCAGAATTAACTTGACTGCAATGGGTTTGGTTTAATTTTTTGTTAAATTCAATTTAGATACTTTCATGCTATTCCATAGACATGTTGCAGTGAGGGTAAGGGGATACTGTGTGGAGCCATTTGCTGGTGGCCAAGTAGGAGGGAGCAGTGTAGACATATTGAACACAGGCAATGAGAAAGATGTCTTGGAGATTTTTACATTAAGCAAGTGAATTAATTGATTAAGTAAACTAATACAAAAATCAAGGATAATTAGAGCTAGATATTTCCTGGGGGAGGTGTATTGGAATTGTGTTTATATAAACTCATTTTTATATGGTTAGAAAAATAGATATAAAAACAGTTATAAATGCACGTCTGTGTGTGTAAGTACATATGCATCTATTTCTCACCTTTATCCATTGAAATGGCCTAGAAACAAAGGGCCCGGTAGCAATGAACACATGGCTTTCGTATCTTCATTTCTAAGGGCCTTACAATTTGAAAAATGGCTGATTTCAGGGTTGAGTAAGGGAAGGAAAGAAAGGAGCCTGGACAATCTTGTGTCAAAATACAATAAAATTTTCAAAGGATAGTTGGGGTACGTCAGAAAGGTCCAAGAGTGACCTGGAAAGGGCTGTCACTGGACAAATCTCATATAAATTGAACATCAAAATAAATTATAAATATCCAGGATCAGAACTCACTGAATATTAGAACTTCTCATTTCCCTCCACACACCCCCACCTCTGCAAAATCAAGAATCCATACTCAAATAAATAAATAAATGTGCAAAAATAGAAAAAAAAAGTTATAACGTACAGTAAAATGTCAGCTAATAAGTGTAGAAGGAAGGTTATCAACAGATACCAAGACTTGTAGGTGAGAGTTTGAAGAGGAGCAAGAGATTGGTGTACTATGAGACTATCTTCCCCAACACATTTAACAAATAAAAGCAGGAAGAGACTGACTTTCCATGGGGAGGTATGGCAGAAACAACCTAAACGATCAAGGTTAACACCTCTAGTGGTGGGAGTGGTTTACACAGGTCACTTGTGGTGTGAAACACTGAGAAGAGCTAACAGTCACGTGCAGTATCCCTACCAAGAAGGCTTGGCCAAGTTTGGCCATGAGAAAACATTGAACAAAAACAAATGGAGGGTTATTCCACAGAATGGCAAGCTTATATTTTGTAAGACTATCAAGGACATACAAGACAAGGGAAGAGTGGAGAAAAATTCCAAAATTAAATTGATTGATGAGATACATCAACTAAATATAATACGCATTCCTGCATAGGAATATGCATTCCTGCATAGAAACCTCTAACAGAGGAAAGAGGAGACTTTGTTGGGATAGTTAGTGCAATTTAAATGCTATCTGAGGTGTTGACTTCCTGATGGGGAAATTTGCATAGTGGTAAGTTTAAAGAGTGTCCTTGTTTTTTGGAACATGTTCTTCAGTACATATGTGTGATAGAGCATTATGTTGAAATGTATATCCTGTATTATGATAGGAGGGAGTGAGAGAGAGAGAAAATAGTATGATAATATGGTAACAGTTGTAAGACATAGTATCTTAGTTATTTAGTGCTGTTATAAAAAAAAAAAAAAATCACAAGTTGGTGGCTTTAATAAACAGAAATTATTTTTTTACAGTTTAGGAGGCTAAAGTCCAAATTCAGGGCATTGGTTTCAGAGGAAGGCACTCTTTCACTCTCTGTCTGCTTAGGGGAAGATCCTTAACTCTTTTCAGCTACTATTCCTATATTCCTTGATAATGATATGGTGTGTAACTTCCCCTCATTTGTGCTTGCTTGCTCGCTTAGTCTGCTTTTTCATATCTCAAAAGCTTGACACACCAACTACGCTGATATTGCCTCATTAACATAACAAAGAAATTTCTCTTCCAAAATGAGATTACAGTCACAAATATAGGTGTTAAGGTTTACAAAACATATTTTGTGAGGGAGGACACAATTCAATCAGTAACACCTGGATAAAGGTGTTGTGAATGTTCTTTGTACCATTCTTACAATTGTTCTATAGTTTTGAGAATACTTCATAATAAAAAAAAAATGACTAAAAGCTAATAAAATGAATGAATTTAAATACATGCTGGAGTAAAGATATGGAAGAGCAAATAAACAACTAAATGTGTGGAATGCCCTACTTATGAGGAAAAGTTAGAAAATATGAGAAGGAAAAACTAAGTAATTAAATAAGAATAGCACACTAGAAGACTGATTTTTTTTTTTCAAGAGCAGGAGAGTAATCGAAATTATTAAATTCCATTAAAAATTCAAACAAAATATTTGCAAGTGGTAATTTCTTAATGTTCATTCGTATGTCTATTATTGCAGTTGAGACCTTCACCTACTGGACTTTCAGGAATCTAAGAGAAAATGAAAGAACATTTTCTAATACTTCATCAGGATAGATATTTATCTAACAGGGAACTCATAAAGACTGGTGCAGTTGTGTGATGTCTTTTATTCCAAAAAGAATAAGATATGGAGTATGTAAGGAGAATTCGTTAAGAGAGACATCTTTTTCACCACGACATTTACTTAATTAGATTTGTTTTCTAAGATAAGAAATCAGTGTTCCTTCACATGATTAAAGAGAACACAAGTAGAGATATTATCCTTCTCCCTTTTCTTCCCTGGGTGAACTGTTGGTCATCCTTTAATATTTAACTAGCATTTAACTTTCTAAGGATTGCCGGATACTGTCTGAGTTCTCCTTGCATTGCCCTCCTGTTCATCTTTGTCCATATCTGTAATGTAGCACATACTGCATTTTGCTCACAATAGTCCCACCTCTACCTTGTACATTTCTTAGAGACAGGTCACAGATAAATTCACGTATTAGAATTTGTCTGGTACTTAGTAGTAGGTATTCAAAGATTGAGGGACAAATGAATGAAGAAAAGAGGGAAGAAAGCATTACTGACAATTCTTTACTCCTGGTATCAAATGGCTTTATTACTCTATGGGTGAGAGCATACTTAATACTCTGATTCCCTAGCAGAAAAATAGTGCCCTAGTGTATGTTAGGAGGCCTGGTGGTGTAGTGGTAAAGAGCTCGTCTGCTAACCAAAAGGTTGGCAGTTTGAATCTACCAGCTGCTTCTTAAAACCCTCTGAGGCAGTTCTACTCTGTCCTGTAAAGTTGCTCTGTGTCAGACTTGACTTGCAGGCAGTGGGATGGTTTTTGTTTTTTTAGTGTATGTTACTTGATTTGTGGTTTTATCTTCTGTTCACTACTGCTAAAAGACTGAAATTCATGTCTAAGACAGAGTAGGGAGAACAAGGAGTCATGAAAATTAAGACATCTGTGTTTTTGCTTGCCAATCAAGTAATGTGATTTTTCTAGAAAGAAATAAATAAAAAAGGGTTATTATTTGACAGAGAGAAACTGTCATAATTAATAATAAACCCATTCCTCATTGATATTTAAAATAAAATGTTATTAATTAAATTTACAAATGACACTATTGTTTAAACTATGAAGACTGATCACAGAATTCTCATAACAATTTTTGTCTATCTGAAGATCAAGGACTATGAGTTTTCTGTATAGTATTATTCTGAGTATAAAATTTTTACTAGACAAGGTAGTTTTCCTACACAGAAAGAAGTTTTAGTTCTGTAGCTATGTGCAAAATATTTCAACTATTTTTATGGCCTACCAAAGCAAAGTACAGTACTAGACCCTGGGGGAATTTGAGGATACAGGTATGATCAACATTAATGTGAGACAAATGTTGAAAATTAAACAGCAATGTACACCATTCTTTCTCAGATATACTAAAATTAAATTAACATTATCAATGTCTTATGATGAACTTCATGGAAGCTGTATTGGTTTCCTAAGGCTGCCATAACAAAGTGTCACAGATTAGGTGGTTTAAAACAACATAAATGTATTCTCTCACAATTCTGGAGACTAGAAGTCTGAAATTATGGTGTTGGCAGGGCGATGCTCTCTCTGAAAATTTTAGGCAGAGAATATTTCCTTGCCTCTTCTAGCTTCTGGTAGTCCCAGGCAGTCCTTGGCTTGTGGCTGTATAACTCCAATCTCTTCCTCTGTCTTTACATGGCCACCTTCCCACTGTGTCTTTTCAGCTCCATGTCTCTTCTTTTCTTATAAAGACACCTGTCATGTTGGATTAGAGTCCATTCTACTCCAGTATGATTTTATGTAGTAATTACTTCTGCAATGATGCTATATCCAAATAAAGTCACATTCACAAGTACTGGGGACTAGGACTTTAACAATCTTTTTGAGGAATACAACTCAACCCATAACAGTATCGATCCATCAAAGTTCATGAAGAATAAATGACATAAATATGCATTTTTAGAGGTGAATGTAAAATAGCTTAGAAACTGTGACTAGGAAATAAGACGTTGGTATTTTTTTAACTATGCATGCTTGGTCAATTTTTCTGTGTTTTTTTTTTTTTTTTTAACAAAATTCCTCATTTCTTCATGTGTGTTTTAAGTATTATTTTTTAAAATATGATTATCCACCAAGGGAGAAAAAAAAATCAAGTTATTAGAACTAATGATGCTACATACCAACGGCCAGTTGTAGGATCAATATGCAAAAATAAATAATTTTTTAAATAAACACTCTAGACACTATCATAGAAAATTATTTTAAAATTTAAATGATACATTAAATCTGCACAAACGCTTAGGAATATATTTAAAGAAGAAAATAATTTGGCTATCTATTTCTAATTAATCAGGACACAGTAAAACTATAATAAGTTTTACAAAGTGTTATTTGCATTTTGAGGTGTTACATATTCTTTAAGCCACAGGCAATACATAAGAGAAAATATAACGCTTTACAGAATTAATGCTATATAATTGTAGTAAATATATCTACTAATAGGCTTTACTTATATTTTTACTATTTGAAGTTCTAAGTAAAACTATGTTTTAAAATTTAGTGGGAACGAGGAGACGATTGACTTTCAGAGGTAATGAATATTCTGTATTTTGATTGTGTTGTGAGTTACAAGAGTATACACATTTACTAAATCTATCAACATTTAAGACTTAAGATCTGTACCCTCACTGTATACAATTTATGCCTTATTTAAAAAACAAAAAAAGTAAAAAAAAGTAGCATGGAATATATATTAGTAATTGCTAATCCATGGCTCAAAAGAGCATATATCAAATTCAGTAATAAAAAAATCCCAGGAATCTAAATCATAAAGGCAGGAGTGATAAACTTCTTATATATACTAAATCCTAAGTCTCCTACTTTGTACCAGGTTTCAAAAACTGAAGCCTCATTTACCACCAATGTACCTGTATTGATTCTGTAACTTTCTCTTCATACATAAACAGATAATTAGATCCCCGATGATGGAAATGTGTTTTCTATTACAGTGAACCTTCTCTACAACAGTAACAGCACTATTGTTTGTTTTATGCATCAAAATGCATATATATCTTTGGTGTTATGTATTAAAAAGACATTTAATTAGAGAATGGATACACATGATTTGCAAAACTCAAAGAGAAGATATTGGTATAATAATAAAAGATAAACTAATTTTAAAATGTTTTCATTTTTCAACTCTGCTATATTTAAAGCCACTGGTGAAAACTCCTTTATAGAAGATGAAATATGACAATGTGAGATTAAATTAGAATATGAGATAGAGTAAAAGTGTTTTCTGTTTTGTAAGATTCTTGCAGTAGGTGTCAAAACAATATAAGCAAAAAATTTAAATAATGAACAATGTAGATCAAACATGATAAATTGCCTTCTAAAAGAGAATGCTCAAAGAAATAGAAACTAGATTCTTTCTGAAAATGAAACACTGCACATTTAAACAGTAAAAACTGTCAACATAGTCCAACATCAATGTTATCTGTGTAATTTCACATATCATGGCTGATAAATGGCATATGACATTTGACATGGCAAGACTTTCAAACAAAGATTCCAATCTGTAAAACAATATTCCTGTGAAAACTAAAGCAAGCTCCCTTGCTGAGGCAAGGTATTTTAATTTCAAATATTTTAAATAAACAAAATCATTTTAGGACTTATTATTTTAAATAAGGGAATGTAGACAAACTAAAATGAAGTAAAAATTTACTAATGTCATGTTTTTGGAAAGGTCAAATTAAATCAGTGGGCAATTTAAATCATAAAAGTTTTGAACACGTGCAATATTTCATTATTTTCATACAGTGTGTGTTTTGATAGGAAAATGACTCATTGTTTAAATCCTCTAAGATCTTGAATAAATAGGTGTTTTAAACATATTCAAAGATTGTATTGTTTGAATTATTGGAGAAGAACAACCTATGAAATGAGTCAGAAATGTGTTTGTATTTTTACTTCTCTACTTCCTTTTATTTTGTAGACAAATTATTTTATCTCTCAGAGACTCAGTTTTCTCATACATAAAATGGAAATATCAATACCTATTTCATATAATTGAGCAAAAGACCAGATGTGAAAAATATATAAAGTTCCTTGGCAAGTGCTTGGCTCATGCAAACCTTTTGGTCAAGCGCTTATCCATTGGTTCCAACCAGGGATTCCCTTATAGGGTTTAAATAGACATAAATTCAATTAACAAAGAAGACATTACAGACAATTCACACAACATAGCTTGGAAAAAACAGTCAAAATAAGGGACACTTTTGTATCATTTAAGGAGCCTTGGCGGTGCAGTGGTTAAAGTGCTCAGGTGTCAATCGGAAGGTGACAGTTTGAACCCACCAGCCACTCCATGGGAGAAAGATGTGGCAGTCTGCTTCCTTGCAGATTACAGCCTTGCAAACCCTATGGGGCAGATCTACTCTGTCCTACAGGTCGCTATGAGTCAGAATTGACTTGATGGCACCTGGTTTAGTTTGGTTTGGCTATGTATGATTTGCACACAGGAATTCTCTTTCTTCATAATATATTTATGAGTAGGTAGAGTTTTTTCATCAGAAAATAAGATTAAAAAGCTCTAATATAAGGTCAGAATATTTAATATCAGTGTTTACATTTCAATAGTGACGTGATGAAGCTTTGTTGTTAGCTGCTGTCAAGCTGACTTTGACTCATGGTGACCTTATGTACAACAGAACAAAATGTTGTCTGGTCCTGCATCGTACTCAAGATCACTAGCAGGTTCGTGCCCATTGTGGCTATTGTAGCAATTCATCTCACCAAGGGTCTCCTATGCCCTGCTTGGTCCTCTACTTCACCAAACACGCTGGTTTCATCTAGAGATCGATCGCTCCTAATGACACATCTGAAGCAAGCGAGTTGGACAATGTTCTGTTGTGATTCATTAGGTTTTCATTTGCCAAATTTCTGGAAGTAGATCACTAGACCTTTCTTCTTAGTCTGTATTAATCTGGAAGCTACGCTAAAATCTTTCCACCATGGGAGACCCTACAGTATTTGAAATACCAGTGGCATAGTTTCAAGCATCATAGCAACATGCAAGCCACCACAGTATGACAAACTGACAGACAGGTGGTAGATGGTAAGGCTAAGAAAATTTAATTCATGGACACAAATAACAGAATATCTAATATTAACATTGCTATGTGATATCAGGATACTACATCATTACAATTATCAAGGCCTATAGTAATTTACTTCATAAGTTATTTGTTTCCTTGAACTTCATCTCTGATTGATACTTATAGTTAGGGCATGATGAAGGCATGTGGGGGCCCTAAACATTGATAATCTTTGGTGTCACCTTCTCTGCTTATTCATGCATTTGAAGGGGATATGTGAGTTATATATATAGTTATATACATATTTATGTGTGTGTATGCATGTGTGTCTTACCTACACATGATGTAACCTCTTTTTTAATGTGAGTATATCATTAGTGATTGAAAACAAAAATGGCATATGCCATTTTAGTGGAATGACGTGAACTGGATTATAAAATTTTTAGTGGATGCAGGATACTAAGATTTTTACTATATATTACATTTTCTACAAAAATAATATTCCACATATTCTACAACATCTGGGACAGGAGTTGCCATTGATTGTTTACCAGAACCTGTGCAAGAGCATACCCTTGTGTTTGTACCATGGCAAAGAGCATTACTGGCTCTGTTGGCTGGGGTTGCTACCTCAGCAGATGGGAATGTGCAAGACAGTTTTCTCAAAATGGGTCAAAGACCTGCTATCTATTAAAAGAATCTGTCCTTGCCCTATAACTGCTCAGAGACCCACCAAGATAAGGAGTTCCAATTTCACAGGAGGGGACCTTAGGAGACAGATGTCAATGAATGTGTTGAAGTGTAAGAGACGTCATGGCGTAAACAAACTTGCACCTGGGCGCCCTCATGACTCTGCTTGAGCTTTATTCCTGCCCAGCACATTCTCAGGCACTGGAGCTGATACCAGTTTCATTTAGTGCCCTGCCAGTTCCCTTCAACTGCAGCGCTGGCTTTTCCTTACGTCCTGTCTCCTTGGCATCTAGTCATTACATAATGTAAACTTGTGGTTAAATGCATTTTTCTAACATATTACGACAAATTCTTCCAAACAAGTTTGTATACATAAAGAGAAATGAACTAGGAATTGAGAGAACAGGTTTGAATTTGACTACCCACTTAATATGAGTGTCTTCATGCACATATTATTTTTTACATCTGAAGCTTAAACTTCTACTCCATAAACTGAGGTTTATAAAGCCTGTCCTTCCTATCTCATAGGGATGCCAAAAGGGTCAAATAAATTATTGCATGTGAAAGTGCTTTCTGAGATAAGAATTAACGTAAATATAAGGTGGTGGAGTTTCAAAAGTACTGCTCAAAAAAAAAAAAAATACATAGATCTATATAACACGTGTGTATTCCAGTGTAAACTCAAATATACAGCTAATTTCATCTATCATTACACAGTGATATTGTCTTAAATTTATTCCCTGTTGATGTTGAGTATTTCAGCACCAGACACACACTGACCAAGAATGGACAGATACAGTGATCTAAGCTTGCTGATCTTTTTCAGTGTTCCATGGCCTGAGAATGATGAAACTTTTGATGCTTTGTCATGCTTCTCATTGTAGTTTTAGCCTTTTGGATTTCATGCTATACTTGGCCTCCCCTACGTTTGCTAACCAGCTGGCCACAATGATTTTGAAGCCAATTCTAGCCTTAACAGCAAAAAAAAAAAATCAAACAAGTTCCAACTGTCTTAGAAAATACTATTTGCTATCAAGCAAATAGTAACTCTTATGATGATGATTTACAAACCATATTAAAATATTTAAATATAAATATATA
>NW_004444260.1:333863-347544 GCF_000243295.1 Trichechus manatus latirostris
AAGCCTAATTATATTGTATATATTTATATTTTATTGTAAGCAAACTATTTCACAGCAAATTAACCATTTCCATTAGAAATAACTTAAATGCTAAGGCATATTTTATTAGTTGCATTTATTAATTCAACAAATACTTATTGATCAACTATGTTAGCTGTATGGAACACTAACTCAATTATCATATATATTCTAGTCTAATAAAAAAGATAGCCAACAATCGCATAGGGTAAGGGATCGGATAGAAGTGTGTTCAGTGTGTTCAATATTTATAGAAGAGAAGAAACTTCTACATAAGGAGATAAAGGTCCAAAAATGTTTTTCAGAAAAGTGGTTTCTTATTTTATTAAAATGAAGGCCAATTAGTTAGATGAATACGAGAATTCAGAAGGAAGAGCATATTAGAATGAACAAAGTTCTGAATCGACATGATATGTTTGGTGAAATGTCCTTTTATTCCCTTTATCTTCATGATATTTTTATTCTTTTCTGTTAAATTCAAGTAAATTAAACTTAATACTTCTTTTAGATACAGCGCATATGAGAAGGTCACCATTCAGACGTGAGAAACACATGTAACAGTCTTTATTTTCTGTAATTGACCTGAGTCACACACAGTATACCCTGATTAGAACTACAAAAGCATAAATGATGTAGTCAAATTTAAGTTAAAATTGTTTCATTGGTGTTAACTCAGTCTTTTTTATGGTAAATGCCCAAGCTTTTGGAATTCCCCACTACTTCATTAGAATCAAATTTTCCAAAATAAAGATAATTCTTCCTGCAGTATAGTTTGCTTTAATCAATCTTTTTTCTTCTCTTCTTTTCCATGTTTTTTATCCTTCTAAGATTTTATTGGGGCCCTGGTGGTGCAGTGGTTCAGCTTTTGGCTGCTAACTGGAAGGTCGACACTTCAAATCCACCAGCCACTCCTTGGAAACCCTATAGGGCAGTTCTACTCTGTCCTGTAGGGTCACTATGAGTTGGAATCTACTTGGAGGCTTTTTTTTTTTCTTTTAAGATTTTATTAGCAGGTAGCTTTTAGAATATCATATACTGTTAAAAGGTGTCATGTCTTTGCTAAACAGCAGAGTGGTGGAAAGGAAAGTTCTCGGAGTGCGCTGGAGAAAAAACGTTTTTTAATGTTTGATGTCTAATGTAGCATCTTATAAAATATATGTTTATTTAGCTTTAGAGACTTTGTCTTCAATTTTCTGTGCCAGCTTGATCCGACAGTTTCCGAATCTTTTCGTCCCTTCTACCTCTTCATCCCAGGAAGGTATCTAGGTCTTCATAGATTCTTGACGTTTATATTCTTGGTAACATGTTTTGGAGAATTTTGAATGTTCCTCAGTGTCCACAGAGGCATATGTCAGTTATTTATTCCTCTTTCAGACTTCACAGAATTTTATGAGTATACTTAATAACTAATATAACAGAGTTGTAGCCATTTCTTGTTACACAAAAAATTGAATTTGTTCTATTTTAGAATAATTTGGAGGGACTTCTAAATATTTATGAGCGAAAGGATTATAGTAAAATATTTCCATCATTTTGTCTTAAATCGTTTTAATCAAAGCTTAGAAAGAAGATTCTACAAGCCAGGGCTTGGGGGAGAAAATGAAAATATCTGTTTGTATGCGTATTTCCAAAAGAATATTTATCTTAAAATCCTTAGGCTTTCCTCATAATTTTAATTGGCCAAATGTTTATATTTAAATTAATACTTATTATAATTAATTATTTAAATATTGAAATTTAATTAAAATTTAAAATAATTTAAATGGTTCATGTATTTCTACCTCCTGCATTTTATGAAGTTAGAAAGTGTTGGAGAAGAAAACGTTAACCCTGTTAATGCTTAAAAATTTCAAATACAGTATAGATGACTTGAAGTGACATGTAGCAGACTTCTGACACGGCTCCTCTTCATTTGTGTCATTATCAGGAATCTGCATGATGCATGATAGCCTTTGTGTGATATCTTTTCTCATAAATACACTCTATAATGAAGAGCTTTCAGAGCACTCGGGGTATTTCAAGAATTTTGTATCTTACGTAAGATAGTATCTTATGTAAGATAGTATCTTACTTCACATATTTTTCTGTGCCTTATTTATCATCTAGCATTTTGTTGTTATTTAAGAGAACAGTCATATTTCCTTTTAAGTGATATATATGAATTGCTCAATTTGATGAGTTTGATAATCAGATGTTGAGCCTCTTGGCAGAAGCCTTTGGTTTTATGGTATCTTATTACTTTCATGGATTAAAGGATTGACTGGAGGAAGCTGAACTTTTATATCTGCTGACAATTTGAGAGGAAAATCGGAATATATTTTAATAACTATATAGCCTCAAAAATACAAGATTGTGAAAGTATCCTACCCATTCGCAGGTTCGATGTGAGATAGAGATTGCTTTATAATGACAACTGATCACATAGAAATTTATTTTCCACAATATATCTATATGTTTATCTAAGTAATATTTATCTAAGTAATTATGTATCATAATAATACATAAGGATACATCCATATATGGTGATAACATTTTGAAAAAAATACAAAAAAATTGTGTTTTATCTTATAAGAGAATTTGGCAAAGTATATTTGGTGCCCTCTTCAAATATTTATAAGAGTTGTTTTAGTAAGATGTTTTATTAACATATTACTTTGAGAATGATAATGAACATTGAAATGTAGATTAAACCATGTCAAAATAGAGGAAATAAAATATATAAAACATACCCACCATGATGGTTAATATTATGTTTCAACTTGACTAGGCCATGATTTTCAGTGCTTTGGCAGATATTGTATAATCATCCTCCATTTTGTGATCTGATGTGAGCAGCCAATCAGTTGAAAGAGGAGTTTCCTTGTGGGTGTGGCCTACTTCCAATACATATAGTTGTTCTGACAAAACTTGCTGTCTTTTGATCCTGCATTCATCTCATCATACTCTGACCTTCAGTGCTTGGGACATGAGCCAGTAGCCTGCTGCCTGACTTGCAGATTTTGGATTTGCCAGCTCCTGCAACCCCATGAGACAGCAGCCTGCTATCTGACTTACAGATTTGAGGTTCATCAGCCCCTGTAAGCAAGTGAGTCAGGAGAAGCCTCCAGCCCAATGCCAGACCCATGGATCTGGGACTTGCCAGCCTCCACAAGTGCGTGAGCCATTTCCTTAAAATAAATCTCTGTATATATATTTATATGCAAGTTTCACTGGCTTTGCTCCTCAAGAGAGCCCAGCCTAAGACACCCACACTTCATTATACATTTAAAAGGAAATGGGAAATTAGTTTAAATTGTGTTTTTCTAGTTAGATGTCAGAATATCTAAAGGTTTAGATGATGTTTTAGAAATCAATGTTATGAGACATCAAACAATTACTGGATTAAAATGTTCATTCCTGCCCACTTAATAAATTATTTCGTAAACAAAAGCAGCGTTTCATGAATGATAACTTATGTAAATAAAGCACAAATGTCCCAATATAATTGATTAGTTTCACATGAATAAACATTTCATCCATCTGGTAGAAACTAATTACACTATCTGACTTTTGTTTATGGTGTTTAAAGATAATGCCATTGAATGAACTAAACTATATCCCTCTAATCTCAACATCATTCTAATAATATATTAAAAAGCAATATATCTCAAATAGTCCAAGAACTAATAGATATGAGGATTTACATATTATATATATATATATATATGCAAATATATAAATATGTCTATGCCTAATACCATCACAATATTCAGAGCAGATGTGTTTCCCCAACTGCTGCTCAAGATTGACCCACTCACTGCAGTCCTAATTTCCTCTATGGCCCAGTTACTGTAATTATTCTTATATGCCTTCAATCTTTATTTGCTCCATCTTTCTGGACAGTTCCCTCACTTATAAGATGTTCAAAAACATATGAAACTAATGACCTAATGAAATACATAAAAAAATTAAAACAACCACACAATCTTTAACACTTCATCTTCCTTTCAGTTCTATAGTCATTATCTCTACTTCTTCCTATCTCACTCAATCTTTGGCCTATCAGAATCTAGGAACATATCCCCTATATATGGCTATATGTGAATCTCACTCATAGGAAATTTTCGCTCATCATGTGAACTGAGCACATAAATTTGACCTCCTTTCACAGATCAAATTGAAATAGTAGACAGACATAAAGTAGTCACATTCACAATTAGGTAAAAAACAGGTAGACATCAGTATATGAGTGACTTCCACAAACTTGTGGAAGATGAAAAGCCGAACAGGCAATGTGGTGACAATTATCTGAGGCCAAGGAAACCACCAACTATAGAAGATGCTTCCTTGTAGGTGGAGCCAGTCTTCCTTATAGGAACCTGGAGAAGACTCAGAATGATAATGTTAGGAATGCACAGTGGAACTGAGATGTGCAGCTGAACACATAAAAATAATTGAAAGTTTCTAGAGTAAACCTATCCCAGAAATGTTCCATATCTCTACCAACCAACATACTCATAGTGTCAGAAAGATATGAGTTTTCTCTTGGGTTAGGAGGGGTTGGTAGAAAGAGAAAGTTGTGTTTTCTAAGAATTTAACTAAGGCCCTGAGTAGACACTACTGTTAGTGAGAATGGCAATGCTCAGAACTTCTCACACTGCTTGTTTGGAGAAAACGTTTTTGTTTAATCAATCCATTGCTTTTGTAAAGTATATCAAAATAAAATAATATAAAACAGAGATAAAATTGAAAATCATAGAATAAAACTGCATGTGTTTTATTATTGCATTCGACAAACAAAATTATTCTGTTAAATTGTTATAAAAGTATTTAAAACTGTTACTCTTAATTTCTATACTTGTGTCTCAAACTATGACCAAAGAGTTCCTGGATCAAAATGGGTCCAAGAACCATTGCTCTAGAACACCACTGTTCTAGAACATTAATCTCAAATGGGGCTGTGCATTGCAATGCATGGGCATTTTAAAAAGAAACAATGATGCAGAGGTCCTGCCTATGAGATTCTAATTTAACTGATACAGGCTGTGGACTAGGCATTGGGAATTTAAAAAGTATCCAGAGCAGTAAAGTTTGAGAAGCACTGTTCATTAGAATAATGTCTTTCTTGGTTGGAGATTTGCCTGTGTTGAAGAGGGCCAGTCTTGTGGCTGACATCTTAGCCTGTGATGGTTTCTTAGTCTGAATCATGTGAAGTGTTTCTCATTACATTTTCTATTCAGAGGAAAATGAGGGTTGTCATTTAGGGTTGTGCATCAGTGGTTCCCAATTTAAAGAAGTAATATTCACAAAATAAATATTACAGATTTATATAAATAACAGGAAGTTTTATAAAATGTGCCTTATTCTAACAAAATCAGTACATTTTACTAATTTTCCAAAAGATAGAAGTAAAAAGTCTTGAGGAAGCAGGACATTTTCTAAATTGCAAGAAGGTATTTATAATTAAAAAAAAAAAAAAAAAACACTGCCATCGAGTCAATTCCAACTCATAGTGACCCTGTAAGACAGAATAGAACTGCCCTATAGGCTTTCCAAGGTTGTAAATCTTTACAGAAGCAGACTGCCCCATTTTCCTCCCTCGGAGCAGCTGGTGAGTTTGAACTGCGGACTTTTGGTTAACCACTGCACTACCGGAGCCCCTCCGTTTATAGCTAGTGATACAAAAAGAGAAATTATAAAAAGCATGCTCTCACACCACATACAATACATATGGTACTGCCTTGTTTGGGGTCTAATCATAAGATCAGATTAATCATGAAAAGTATTTATGAAAGATAATTGAATATACACATAAATATAGAATCTATTATATTAGAAATAGAATATGTAGATTTAAAACAAATAAAGGCGGTGAAAGAAAAACTGATAATCCATAAGAAAACAGCAAAGGGAAAAAAGTAACAAAAAACATGACAATTAAAAATTGCAAATAATATGACAGAAATAAATTTAAATATATATTTAATTATAATAAATGTATAAAATTCACTCATTTATTAAGATAAGAAATCCTAAATTAGATTTTAAAAACAAGTTGTGTATATCAAATGAAATGCACAGAAAATTTTAAAATAGAGGTAGATAGTTAAATTCTAAATGTCAGGTGTTATGGATTTATTTGTGTCCTCGCCAAAATACAAAAAAATATGATGAAGCCCTAATCCTTTGTACTTGTAAAAATGATCTCGTTTGAAAATAGGGTCTTTGAAGATACTGTACATTAATTTAAAGATCCTAGGTGGCACAGTTTGCTCTCAAATATTAACCTAAAGTTTGATGCTTTGAATTAATTCAGCAGTTCCATGGAAGAAAGTCCTGTTCACCCGCTTCTGTTAAGATTACAACCAAGGATATCCTATGGAGCAGTTCTACTCTGTAACACATGGGGCTGCCATACTGTGGAATGTACTCAATGGCTACAAGTTTTGGTTTTGGTTTTCTGGATCAGTTAATTTAATATGAGGTCATACAGGAGGATGGTGGGTCCTAATAAAATTTGAGTAGTACCTTCTAAAAGGAGGAGACACATAGAGACAGACAGATGGAAGAAGGCCTTGTAATATTGGAGTTATGCTGCAGTTGTAAGCAAAGGAACACCTGGGGCTACCAGAAGTTATCTATGAAACCACTTTGAGTATAAAGAACCTAATAGTAAAATAAGAAAATAAAGAAAGTTATATTATGCTAACACTGACAAAAGAAACCTGGAGTAGCTGAATTAATTTCAGATATGGCTGACTGCAGAAGAAGAAAAAATAATCAGGGATAAAGAGGACCATTATTTAATTATAAAGGAGTCAATTTTCCTAGAAGACATAAAACTCTTTCATGTATGTGCACCTACCAAGAAAGCATCAGAGTACAAGAGAAATATGGATAAAAATGAGACTAGATATGTAAAAATCCACTATTATAGCTGGAAAATTTAACTCGCAACTGTCGGTAATTGATAGATCAACAGGCAAGCAATCAATATGGTTGTATTTGAGTTGTGCTATCAATCAACTTGATCTAATTGGTATTTATAGAATACTCTATCAGGTAACAGCAAGTAGATATTCTCTCAAACTCCTGTGAAACATTCACCAAAATAGAACATATACCTAAAACATAATTAAAAATTAATAAAAAAGGAAATTATACAAAGCATGTTCTCACACCACATACGATTAGAGTGGAAATCCATAACAAAATGATAGCTGTAAAAGTCCCAGATATTTAAAGGTTAAACAACAAATTTTTAAAGTAGCACATGGGAAAAAGAAGAATTTTGAAGAGAAAGTAAAAATATTTTGAACTAAATGAAAATAAAACTTATCAAAATATTTTGGATGCAGCTAAACCAGTGCTTAGCAGGAAATTTTATTTTTAAATGCATATTTTAAAAAAGAATAAAGACTTGCAGTCAATACTATAAACGTCTATATTAGGAAGCTAAAGAAAAAACAAAAATTTCTAGACCAGTCAGCACCATACTGAAGATTAAGAATAAAGTTGGAGAACTCATATGACCCAAGTACAAAACTTACATTAAAGTTACATTGATCAAGACTAGGTTATACTGATGAATGAGTAGATACATAAACCAATGGAGCACAATAGAGAGCCCAGAAAAAGACCCACAAAAATGTAGTCAATTGATCTTTGAGAAAGGAAAAGTAAATCAATGGAAAAAGGATAATTTTCAAGAAATACGGCTGAAAAAAATCAATGCTTATGTGTAAAAAACAAAACCTAGACACAGACTGGAAACCCTAGTGGCGTAGTTGTTAAGAGTTTGGCTGCTAACCAAAAGGTTGGCAGTTCGAATCCACCAGATGCTCCTTGGAAACCCTATGGGGCAGTTCTACTCTGTCCTATAGTGTTTCTATAAGTTGGAATCTACTCAATGACAATGGGTTAGACACAGGCTGTATTAGTTTCCTATTACTGCTGTAACTAATCACTATAAATTTAACGAGTTAAAACATCACATATTTATTTTCTTACATTCCTGGAGGTCAGGTTACCAAAATGTTTCCATAGGGTTGTGTTCCTTCTAGAATCATTCTGTTTTAAGAAAACGATCTGTTTTCTTACCTTTTCCATCTTCCAGAGGCTGCCTGCATCCCTTGGATCATGGCCCCACATCACTCCAATCTCTGCTTCTGTTATTACCTCTCCATCTCTAACTCTGATCATCTTTTCTCCTTTGTGTAAGGTCCCTGTAATTATACTGGACCCACTTAAATAATCCACAATAATCTCTTCATTGCAAAATCTTTTTAATTTAATCATATTTTCTAAGTCTTTTTTGTCACATAAGGTTGTACATTAACAAGTTCATAGGATTAGGATGTAGATACTTTGAGGCCATTATTCTGAATACTACAGCCTGCCCTCTGGTCCTCAAAGATTCAAGTGTATCTCACATGAAAGACATATTCATCCTTTCACACCATGCCCAATATTCTCACACAATTACAGCATCAATTAAAAGTTCCAAATCTGATCTAAATCTCAAAAGTCTGAAATATCATCATCTAAATTAGAATGGGTGAGGCTCTGGGTATAATCTATCCTGAGGCACAATTTGCTTCCCACCTGTGAACTTGTGAAACTCATGAAACAATTTTACTGCTCCAAAATAAAACAGGAGATATAGGATAGAGTTATAGACATTTCCATTCAAAAACAAGAGAATGAAAGATGAACAAGGAGTCACCAGACCAATTAATTTCAAAATTCAGTTAGGAAAACACTGTTATGTTTCAAGGCTTCAGAATAGCCTTCTGTGGTTTGCTACTCCACACTGTGTGTTGATGACTCCACTTTTGGAGTCATCCTTACTTTTTCATTAATGGTAGAACATTTTTTCAACTGAGTAATTTTATCAGCCTGTTTCTTTCCTCTAGAATTTTGGAAGTCCCACAGCTTGCTTTCGTTTGCCCTTTCTCTGTCCCTCTCAGTCAAAATGGCAGTGTTTTTGCTGTTATAACTTTCTCTAGAATTTTTTGGGTCTTCCATGTAAGTCTCAGAGATTCACTCATTAGATAGGAGGCTCCTCTACATATCTGTTCAAAAATTATATATAGATAGAGACAGAGATAGATATATAATTACGTCTCTATCTCCGGCTTTTGCTTAAGTAAATGAGGGAATCCATGAGTTACATGTCTAATATCTTTATGGTGCACTCTTTGGGAATGAATCCTTTTTCATTTTGATTGAATAACTCTGTCATTCTGAGGCATTAACAAAAGGTGGTCCAACAACAGTCTTGCCTTTCTCTCCCTAGCACATTTTTCCTAACAGTGAATCTCTTAATTTTATGTATTTTGCAATCTGGATAAACTATCTTCCTAAATCATCAGATCCTGGTCCTGTTTTCTTTAACATTTCTTACCTCAATCTATTTCTTTCATCTCAGATTTTACTACAGGTAGCAAGAAAAAACAAATTCATTGCCATCAAGTCAAATTCCAACTCACAGCGACCCTATAGGACAGAGTAGAACTGCCCCAAAAGATTTCCAAGGCTGTAAATTTGTATGGGTGGGTGAAAGATGTGACAATCTGCGTCCATAAAGATTTACGGCCTTGGAAACCCTATGGGACAGTTCTACTCTGTCCTGTAGCATCGCTATGAGTCTGAATGGACTCCACAGCAGTGGATTTGGGTTGGTTTTAAATCATTATAGAAGCTGACTACCACATCTTTCTCCCATGAAGCAGCTGGTGAGTTCAAAATCCCAACCTTTCAGTTAACAGCCAAGTGCTTTAACTACTGAGCCATCGGAGCTCCAAATCAGGGATAATTAAGTAAATATATAACATTCATATAAGATGGAGTAGCTCTAAATTTGATATTTACTTAAGAGTAATACGTCAAAGAAATCCTATATAACAAAAAGACACATTATAACAGAGATATCCCACATAATTGTAGCTGCTTAAAATGTAAAACATTATTTCTATCTTACATCAGGGTCAGATTCATGGAGAATAAATATGAAGACTCCTTTGTAACAGGGATTGTGGCAGATTAAAAATGGCAACAAATTCATTGACAATCCTCACATCGAGAAATGTGTTTTCTCTTTCTCCCTCTTCTAGCTGAGTAGGCTTTGTAACTACTTTGACCGATAGAAAATGGCAGAATTGATGCTGTACTAAGTTCCTGTTCCTGGCTTCAGAGCTTCACAGTTTTCACTTCCTGTGTTTTGGAATGCCTGCTCTTGGAAGATACAGTTCCTGTGTGAGAGGTCCAACCATCTGCTAGAAAGAACATGTGGAAATATCCTGAGACTGCATGGAATCAGAGCTGGACTGGCTTTCTATGCTTCTATTTTTTTTTTTTTTTTTTAAATTGTTGTAGTTGAGATGAAGTTTACATTTAAAGTTAGTCTTCCATACAAAAATTTATACATAAATTGTTATGTGACTCTAATTGCTCTCCCCATACTGTGACAGCACACACCTCCTTTCCACCCGATTCCTCATGTGCATTCAACCAGCTCCTAACCCTCTCTGCCTTCCCATCTCACCTCCAGACAGAAGCTGCCCATTTAGTCTCTTGCATCTACCTGAGCTAAGAGGCACACTCCTCACGAATATCACTTTATGTCCCACAGTGCAGTCCAATCCCTATCTGAAGAGTTGGCCTCGGAAATTGTTTTAGCTCTGGGCTGATACAGAATCCAGGGGCCATGCTTTCTGGGGTACCTCCAGGCTCAGTCAGACTATTAAGTCTGGTCTTCTTACTAGAATTTGAGTTCTGCACCCCACCTTTCTCCTGCTCCATCCGGGACTCTCTGTTGTGTTCCCTGTCAGGGCGGTCATTGGTGGTAGCTGGGCACCATCTAGTTCTTCTGGTCTCAGGCTGATGAAGTCTCTGGTTTATGTGGCCCTTTCTGTCTCTTGGGCTAATGTTTTCCTTGTGTCTTTGGTGTTCTTCATTCTCCTTTACTCCAGGTGGTTGGGACAAACTGATGCATCTTAGACGGCCACTTGCAAGCTTTTAAGACACCAGCCGCCACTCACCAAAGTAGGATGCAGAACATTTTCTTAATAAGCTTTGGTATGCCAATTGACTTAGATGTCCCCTGAAAGCATGGTCCCCAGATCCCTGCCCCTGTTACTCTCTCCCTCAAAGTGTTTGATTGTATTCAGGAAACTGCTTAGCTTTGGTTTAGTCCAGTTGTGCTGACTTTGCCTGTAATGTGTGCTATCCTTCCTTTCACCTAAGATAAAACTTGTCTACTATCTAGTTAGTGAATAACACTCACTCTCCCTCTCCACCCTCATAACCATCAAAGAATATTTTCTTCTGTGTTTAAACCTTTTCTTGAGTTCTTATAATAGTGGTCTTATACAACATATGTCCTTCTGTGACTGACTAAATTCACTCAGCATAATGACCTCTAGATTCCTCCACGTTATAAGATGTTTCACGGCTTCATCGTTGTTCTTTATCATTGTGTAATATTCCATTGTGTGGATATACTATAATTTGTTTATCCATTCGTCCGTTGATGGGCACCTAGGTTGTTTCCATCTTTTTGCTATTGTGAACAGTGCTGCAATGAACATGGGTGTGCATATGTCTATTCGTGTAACGGCTCTTATTTCTCTAGGATATATTCCAAGGAGCAGGATATCCGGATCGTATGGTACATCTATTTCTAGCTTTTTAAGGAAGCACCAAATCAGTTTCCAAAGTGGTTGTACCATTTTACATTCCCACTAACAGTGTATAAGTGTTCTAGTCTCTCCACAACCTCTCCAACATTTATTATTTTGTGTTTTTTGGATTACTGCTACCCTTGTTGGGGTGAGATGACATCTCATTGTAGTTTTGATCTGCGTTTCTCTAACGGCTGATGATCATGAGCATTTCTTCATGTGTCTGTTAGCCGCCTGAATATCTTCTTTGGTGAGGTGCCTGTTCATATCCTTTGCCCATTTTTTAATTGGGTTATTTGTCTTTTTGTTGTGGAGGCTTTGCAGTATCTTGTAGATTTTAGAGATGAGACGCTCATCTGATTTGTCATAGCCAAAAATTTCTTCGAAGTCTGTACTCTTTTGGTGAAGTCTTCTGATAAGCATAACTGTCTGACTTTTAGGCGTCCCAGTTATCTAGTCTCTCTTCTGGTGCTTGTGCATTGTTATTTATGGTTCACATTATACTTGTGCCATGCATTAGGGCTACTAGCTTTGTCCCTATTTTTTCTTCCATGATCTTTACTGTTTTCAATTTTATATTTAAGTCTTTGATCCATTTTGAGTTAGTTTTTGTGCATGGTGTGAAGTATGGGTCTTGTTTCAGTTTTTTACAAATGGATATCCAGTTATGCCAGCACCCTTTTTAAAGAGACTGTCTTTTCCCCAATTAATGGACTTTGGGCCTTTGTCAAATATCAGCTGCTCATAGGTGGATGAATTCAGGTCTGGATTCTCAATTCTGTTCCATTGGTCTATGTATCTGTTGTTGTACCACTACCAGGCTGTTTTGACTACCATGGTGGTATAATAGGTTCTAAAATCAGGTATTGTGAGGCGTCCCACTTTGTTCTGCTTCTTGAGAAATGCTTTACTTATTCGGAGCCTCTTCCCTTTCCATATGCAGTAGGCGATTTGTTTCTCCATCTCATTAAAAAATGCCGTTGGAATCTGGATCGGGATTGCATTGTATCTGTAGATCACTTTGGGTAGAATTGACATTTTCACAATGTTAAGTCTTCCTATTGATGAGCAAGGTATGTTTTTCCACTTATGCAGGTCTCTTTTGGTTTCTTGAAGTAGTGTCTTGTAGTTTTCATTGTATAGGTCTTTTACATCTCTGGTTAGATTTATTCCTAAGTATTTTATCGTCTTAAGGGCTATTGTAAATAGTATTGATTTGGTGATTTCATCTTTGAGGTTCTCTTTGTTAGTGTAAAGGAATCCAACAGACTTTTGTATGTTTATCTTGTATCCTGAAACTTTGCTGAAATCTTCTGTTAGTTCTGGTAGTTTCCCTGTGGATTCTTTGGGGTTTTCTATGTATAAGATCATATCATCTGCAAATAGAGATACTTTGACTTCTTCCCTACCAATTTGCATGCCCTTTATTTCTATTTCTAGCCTAATGGCTCTGGCTAGGACCTCCAGCACAATGTTGAATAAGAGTGGTGATAAAGGGCATCCATGTCTGGTTCCCATTCTTGAGGAGAATACTTTCAAAGTCTCTCCATTTAGGATGATGTTGGCTGTTGGCTTTATACAAATGCCATTAATTATATTGAGGAATTTCCCTTCTATTCCTATTTTATTAAGTGTTTTTATCATGAATGGATGTTTGACTTTGTCAAATGCCTTTTCTGCATCTATTGATAAGATCATGTGGTTCTTGTCTTTTGTTTTATTTATGTGATGGATTATATTGACTGTTTTTCTAATGTTGAACCATCCCTGCACACTTAGTATAAATCCCACTTGATCACGGTGAATTATTTTTTTGATACGTTGCTGAATTCTTTTGGCTAGAATTTTGTTGAGGATTTTTGTGTCAATGTTCATGAGGGATATTGGTCTGTAATTTTCTTTTTCTGTGGTGTCTTTACCTGGTTTTGGTATCAAGGTTATGCTGGCTTCATAGAATGAGTTTGGGAGTATTCCATCCCTTTCTATGCTCAGAAATACCT
>NW_004444260.1:347947-349470 GCF_000243295.1 Trichechus manatus latirostris
TGTTCCATGTACATTGGAAAAGAAAGTATACTTGGCTGCTGTTGGGTGGAGTGTTCAGTATATGTCTATGAGATCAAGTTGGTTGATTGTAGCATTTAGCTCTTCCATGTCTTTGCTGAGCTTCTTTCTGGATGTTCTGTCCTTCACTGAAAGTGGTGTGTTGAGGTCTCCTATTACTATTGTTTGAGCTATCTCTCTTTTCAGTGCTGTTAGAGTTTGTTTTATGTATTTTGGATCCCTGTGATTGGGTATGTAAACATTTGTTATAGTTATCTCCTCCTGGTGTATTGAGCCTTTAATCATTATATAGTGTCCTTCCTTATCCTTCGTGGTGGATTTTACCTTAAAGTCTATTTTTTCAGAGATTAACATTGCCACTCCTGCTCTTTTTTGAGTGTTGTTTGCTTGATATATTTTTATCCATCCTTTGAGTTCTAGTTTGTTTGTGTATTTAAGTCTAAAGTGTGTCTCTCATAGGCAGCATATATATGGATCATGTTTTCTTATCCAACCTGCCACTCTCTGTCTCTTTGTTGGTGCATTTAGTCTGTTTACATTCAACATAATTATTCATAGGTATGAGTTTAGTGCTGTCATTTTGATGTCTTTTTTTGTGTGTTATTCAGTTTCTTTGTTCCACTTAATTTTCTGTGTTGTCATTTTTCTTTATGTATTTTCTTTTCATCTTTTTCATTGTTGTTGATTTTGTGTTTGTTGAGTGTTTCTATTTTTCTAGTTTTTTATTTTGACTTGTACGATTGTTAGTTTCCTTTGTGATTACCTTAATATTTACCCCTATTTTTCTAAGTTTATGCCAGTCTTTTATTTCTTTATATTACCTTGACTTCCTCTCCATATGAAAAATCTATGTCTACATTTTTTAAGTCCCTCTTTTTTGTTTTAATGTTGTCATCTTTTACATATGGACATCTGTTTCTCTATTTTCAGTGTTTTAGCTTTGATTTACTTTTGCAACTTTTCTGTCTGGGTTGATATCTGGTTGCTCTGTCTTGTGTTCTAGTTTTGCTTTGTTATCTGATGTTACTGATTTTCTAACCAGAGGACTCCCTTTAGTATTTCTTGTAATTTTGGTTTGGTTTTTGCAAATTCCCTAAACTTCTGTTTATCTGGAAACTCCTGATATCTCCATCATATTTGAGAGAAAATTTTGCTGGATATCTAATTCTTGGCTGGCAGTTTTTTGTTTTTTTTTTCCTTCAAGACTTTATATATGTCATCCCATTGCCTTCTTGCCTGCATGGTTTCTGCTGAGTAGTCCAAGCTTATTCTTATTGACTTTCCGTTGTAGATGACTTTTGATTTACCCTTAGCCACTCTTAAAATTTTCTCTTTTTCTTTGGTTTTGGCAAGTTTGATTATAATATGTCTTGGTGAATTTCTTTTGGGATCTACCTTATGTGGGGTTCAATGAGCATCTTGGATAGATATCTTGTCATCTTTCATGATATCAGGGAAGTTTTCTGCCAACAAATCTTCAACAATTCTCTCTGTATTTTCTGTTA
>NW_004444260.1:349862-387856 GCF_000243295.1 Trichechus manatus latirostris
AATCTTTTGTATTCTGCCTCTGGTAATTCCAAGAAATTTTCCTCCTCTGGAAAATGTCTAGATTCTTTATTTTGGGAGCTTGTGGAAGCCATCATGGATTGCCTTTTCATGTGATTTGATAGTGACTGTTGTCTCTGAGCCATCAATAAGTTATTATGATTATTTATTTTATGTTTGCTTACTGTGTCCTAGCTTCTTGTTTTGTTTTGATATGCCCAAAATGTCTGCTCTTATGAGCTAGTTTGATTATTGACACCTTTGAAGCTCTAATGTCCTGTCACCAGGTGGTTAGATCTGTTACTAAGTATGTGAGCTCAGGAGTCTGCCCACTCCTCCAGTATGGATTCAGCTCAGGTGCCCAGGTAGATAGCCACCAAGTATGTGGTGTAGGCTCTCACCTACAGTCCTAGTCAGGCATGGGTGATTGGTTTAGGCATACGTATCTGGCTACAGCAGGGGGACACACTTCAAGCAAGGCAGGGGGATGACAGCCACCCCTCAGCGTCCAGGAGCAAGGCATTTCCCTGTTCCCTAGAGTGCATAGGTGGGTGAGTTTTGTAGCCAGACTATGAGCACCCAATGCTGTTGGCTGTAAGGATGAGGGGGCACCTCTTACACATGGGCCCCTATTGCAGATGGCTAGGTGGCATGGGTGGAGCCACCAGTCCTCAGGCCCCTGATGAGGTTAAGTGAAGACCCTGCTTAATGCATAGAGCAGTGTCAAATGTCACAAACCTGCTACTTCACAGCTGAAACACTTAAAGTTAGACTTCAGGTATATACCCTGTTGTACTGTGGTTGTGAGGGCTTATGCTATTGAAATAAGCCCACACAAGTCTCTGCAGGGGGAAAGGCACACAAAGTCCATGGATGCCTTATGCCTGTGCCTAGGCAAAGAAGCTGCGCCTACCCTGGTTTCTTGGCTTAGGGGAGCCAGCAGTTTATTTTTTCCCATTTGTTAATTTGTTCACTCTTTAAGGCAGGGAGAATGGCTCAAAGCATGTGATAGATCCTACTTCCAGCCCATGGGACTCAGCAGTTGCTGAAACTGGTCTGGGACCCAGTGCAGAGCAGGGAGTGGGAAGATAAATGGGAGAGAGGTTTTTCCTAAGGGAGGTGTTTTTGATCCACGTGACAGGCCTTATGCAAATAATCATCTTTCGCTGATCCAGGGCTGCTTCTCACTGGTTATGGGTGACCGAGTAGAATCTCTGGTGCTGGGTCTCTCCTGGTGTGGAAAACACACCTCCCAAGCACCACTGCTTGCCTGCCTCACCACTCACCCATGAGCTGCTCATGCTTGAAGGGCTCAGGCTCTCACTGGGTCAGATCTGGCAACTCCTCGCAGCTTCTGAACCATCTTTTCCTCTCTCTGCCACCCAGTCCAGTTTTTCAACTTTGTCTTAGACGTTCAAGGCTCCTAGATTGTCATATATAATTGATTCACTTGTTTTTTTTTGGTCTTTGTTGTAAGAAGGTCCACTGGAAGAGTCTGACTACTCCGCTATCTTGGCCCCGCCTCCTCTATGCTTCTTTGTCAAGATGTTAGCCATGTAAGTGAAGACATTTTGTATCATCCATATAAGTCCAGCCACCATCAGAATATTACATGTTTGAACCTGGCCAAAATTATGTAGAGCAGAAGAAATTTGCAACATAGATGCTCATGTCACTGAACCACAAAATCACAACAAGTAAAAAATGCTTGCTTGTTTTTGCTGCTCCTTTTTAGGTTGGTTTGCTATGTAGCAATAATAATAATAATAATAAAATAATATTCAGCAGAAAAATAATAAAATAATATTCAGCAGAACAAATATCAGAGTCATTCTAACTTGCTGTTCAGCCATCCTTGTCCTGTATTTCTAAACCACCATCACATCCACAGTCATAAAAAGAAAGTAGGGAGACAAAGGGCCAAGCACACCTCTTTCCCTAATGTCATGATCTAAAATTCAAAAACGTGACTTTTGCTCCCAACTGTGGAATTGTGAGAGAATATTTTTCATAGTTCTGCATGGTTTGGGCTTTCTAAGTAAATCTTCCAGAAACACAAGACCTATACTAAAAAAAACGAACCTTAGCTTCTAAGTTACAACTGCATAGATAGTATAAACCCCAGAGAGATTTACTTAACTCCAGAGGTATGTGTTTAGTGTTGCTATGGGTTGGAATTGACTTGATGGCAAAGGGTTTGATTTTTTGGTTTTAAGAAAAGGAACTATGGAAATATTGCTAGTTTATAAAACTGGAGACACGAGTTTATCGTCCCCCTGGAGATATCTACATTTCAAAGGAAAGTGTCTCTCAAAAGGGGATGTGCCAGAGCTATACAAATGCCCAAAATTCATTTTCTGTATTCCTGGGCTAAAATACAGCCCCTTTATTGTAGGGTTATCTGGCTCTCACCATGTACCCTTAGGGGTAAGCATCAGGCACAGGGAAACCACATGGTTATTATCTGCTTGTAACTAAATAATAATTGTCTGTCTATTCCAGAAAAGCATCATGTGTGAATTCAGGACATTAATAAATATGGGTATAACATACCTAACACATCTATTATACAGAAGTTAGATACAAGGTCATATCTGCCTCCAAATGTAGCTTGGATCTATAGCCTGACAGTCAGTAAAGGCTAAAATTCTATTATTACATAAGAAGGGAAATTATATTGAGATAAAACTGGCAATTTTTGACCAAACAGTGTATAAGATTTTATATCTACATCTATAGCTAATTGTTATAAACATGATGTTTATATTATGATGAAAACATTCATAATTCATTAAGCTTTTACTATTGCATTAGTCATAAATTTACTGGATATCATTGATTCCAAATCACACTTTCTCAATGCCTTATTTTCATAGCTTTGGTTTTTTGTTGCTGTTTATTTTATTGTTGTTAGTTTTTCTGATTTTTATTTCCTTCAAGTTTCTTTGATGTCACCAAACTGACTTAGATTCAATATTTCCTATGAGGATCAGTTATCACAAATGAACATAATGTTGATATTATTAACACACACAGACAGAACACAGCTGCACACATTTACATGATGTTTTCTTTCATTTTACCTGAATTCCAAATCAATTAATTTCCTGAACAACATACATTTTCCTCCAAGGAACATGGCAAATACTATGTTTCATTAAAAGTTTATTTAGCCTGAAATAGATAATAGAAAATACAGTTCACTATTGTTGATGAAGAATATTCATGAGCAGAACACATTTCAGATCTAATTCTGTACTATCAGCCTTATATATTTACTTATGTGTTTATCAATATTATTCCTACCTTCATAAAAAATTAATGTTAGAAATCATGAACATTTCCATTCTGTCATGATTACTTTTAACATGAGTTTACAAATGCAAATATTTATTTAATGCAATATTCATTTCCAGTGTAATTTTAGCATCATGATTTTCTGTTTACTCAATTGGTTTCCAATACATCTAACATGATAGTCTGTCAAAACTTCATCAAAACAATTGAATCAATATTTCTAGGTCATACTTTCCTAACTTAGAAAATATAGTCAGTAATATGAAATAATGAAAATCGAAACAAGTAAAATGTGTTGTATTTTTATTTTTGAAATCTATTATCTTATTTCATATATATATATATTTTTTCAGTTTAAAACAACACATATTTATTATCAAAGAAGTTTCCATGTGTCAAGAGTCCAGGCAAGGTGTAAGCTGGCTTCTCTGTTCAGGGCCTCATTTCATATATTTTTCATTGTTGTTAGGTACTAGTTGGCTCCGACTCATAGAGACCTTATGTACAACAGAAGAAAACACTGCCTGGTCAGTCATCATCCTCATGTTACTGTTATGCTTGAGCCCATCGTTGCAGTTGCTATCAATATCTCATTGAGAGTCTTCCTCTTTTTTGCTGACCCTTTATGTTACCAAGCACGATGTCCTTCTCCAGTGACTGGTCCCTCCCGATAACATGTCCTATGTACCTGAGAGGAAGTCTCACTTCTGAGGAGAATTCTGGCTGTACTTCTTCCAAGACAGGTTTGTTTGTTCTTCTGGCATTCCATGGTATATTCAGTATTCTTTGCCAACATCATAATCCATAGGCATCAATTTTTCTTGGGTCTTCTTATTCATTGTCCAGCTTTCAATTGCATATGAGGTGATTGAAAATACCACGGCTTGGATCAGGCACACCTTAGTCCTCAAAGTGACATCTTTACTTTTTAACACTGTAAAGAGTTCTTTTGCAGCAGATTTGCCTAATGCAATACGTCATTTGATTTCTTGACTGCTACTTAAATGAGTGTTTAATCAAATTGACCACATCTACGGAAAGAGACAATGAAGAAGCTCAATTTCACCAGTCAAAAGAAGGCCAGGGATGACTGCGCAACGGACCATCAATTGCTGATATGCAAGTTCAAACTGAAGCTGAAGAAAATTAAAACAAGTCCACAAAAGCCAAAATATTAGCTTGAGTACATCCTACCTGAATTTAAAGCACATTTCAAGAGTAGATTTGACTCATTGAACATTGAACATTAATGTCCAAGACCGGATGAGTTGTGGGATGACATCAAGGACATCATACGTGAAGAAAGTATGAGCTCATTAAAAGGACAGGAAAGAAAGAAAAGACCAAAATGGATGTCAGAAGAGACTCTGAAACTTGCTCTTGAACACAGAGTAGCTACGGTGAATGGAAGAAATGATGAATTAAAGAGCTGAACTGGATATTTCAGAGGGTGGCTCCAAAAGACACAGTAAATTATTATAATGACATGTGCAAAGACCTGGAGGTAGAATACCAAAAGGGACGAACATGATCAGCATTTCTCAAGCTGAAAGAACTGAAGAAAAATTTAAGCCTCGTGTTGCAACGTTGAAGGATTCTATGGGCAAAATATTGAATGATACAGGGAGCATCAAAGAAGATGGAAGGAATACACAGTCACTGTACCAAAAAGAATTGGTCAATATGCAACCGTTTCAGGAGGTCGCATACGGTCAAGAACTGATGGTACTGAAGTTAGAAGTCCAAGCAGCATTGAAGGCATTGGTGAAAAACAAGGCTCCAGTAACCGATGAAAATTTTTCCTTAGATATCATAATTAAAGTATTTACAATAGCAGAGCTGTATTTTTTAAAAATAATGTTACATTTCATAATATCTGAGTATGTATTCATAATTTTCACAGTTTAAGAGAGCCTAGATATTCACATGGAAAAATAAGCTGAGTAATTTACTGTGGGTGTAATTATTGCTTTAGTATTCTTAGCCATAAAATATGGCTGCACTTATGCTAAGTGCAGCTCCCTACAGGCCTCTGTGTTATCTACGTCAGTATAAATGACTAAGGCCAGCCACGTCTTGTTTAATTGCCCTATTTTTCTGAAACTGTCTTGTGATCTGTTTTATTGCTTGCCATATACATACCCAAATTCCTTTCCCCTTACCCAAAACTGATTGTTATCCACCTGAAAACTCACTGTCTTGTGGTCTGCTTTATTGCTTGCTGTATCTATTATAAATAAGCGCCTGGGACAGAGGTGGGGGTCGACTCCTCAGAGTGACCCTCCTGGCCCCACTTCTCTGTAAGAGTTGTGCAGTTGGTTACTGTCTTCGCGATCCCGATTACCGTTGCCTCTACGACAGATGGTGCCCCATGTGAGGGGCTGCAACAATTTAACCTGGAAATAGACGTCTGTTTTTCAATAATTTCCTCAACCTGTTTTATAACTCACCATTGAAACACATCATAATTGGTGAGTTTAGGCAGAGAATTGGGAAAGTATGAAAGGTTTAATTTCTCTAAATTAGAAAATGTATTGTTATTAAATATTAATATAGTAATAATTTTTATTATATTAAATGATATTTGCAAAGCATTTAGAAAAGTTTCAGGCCAACAGTAAGCACTATTTAAGAAATTGTTAAATAAAATAAGTTAATCATTTACCTTTGAATTTTTTTCTAAAAAGGCCTATAATTGTTATGAGTGCCAAGACTATCTTTCATTTAGGTGTTCCAAGTGATTTTGGCATGACTGATTAATCGAATAATAAAGGTCAGACAGACATGCAAACTATGCAGACATTATATTAGCAACAAGAATTGCATTCCAAAATGTAAAAGTAAGCATCAGAAAACTTCAAGAAAAGCAAAATTGATAGGTTTAAATAACTTCTCTGATCAAAGGTGCCAACACTTTTACTAACTCCAGAAAATCCTTTTGAAAGAAAAATCTTATAAATTATAAATATCACAAAACCAAGTTTTTCAAGGTTATCTATTAAAAAAAAAAAAATTCCTTGTGTGCAGTCTTTCTCATCAGCTTCTTTTCTACCTCAAGCTCAAGTGTCCAAAAAGAAGCCCTTAATTACAGAACAACAAAATCAGACAATGTAAACCTCTTTGAATTAATTTACTTGCATTTAGGATTTACTGGGTAAAATTCAATTATAATGCACACTGATAAAGAAATATTTACATTTTTCCTGGTATTCATAAAGATACTAATTATTCTAAACTGAAAAACCTTACTACATGTTTCTCCTCAGCTCGCTTCCATTTATCATTAGTTTTGGTTTATGGTCTGTTAGTCAGTTTCAGTCCACGTAACAGTGCTCATATCTAAGCCAATTTCAATTAATTTCTTATTAAGCTTTCTGAGACAAGGTGTCAACTTATTTATTAAAGCTAACTTATATTACATAAAAGAAATTAAGTCCAGTCACTAATTATGTCAAAATAACTAATTTATTTTTTCTGACATTATTTTCCATTCTTTTTTCTATACACAATTTTATTACATAATGCTGCGTTTTTATTTTTTCCCTTTTCAAGTCTTTCAATCACTGAAGTAGGCAGTTTTTGTAAATATTTTTGGTTGTTCATCAACAAATATTTGCCCCTTCTTCCTTGTCAAAAAAATGAAATTTTGTTCAGGTATCCAGCCTTCATTGCACTTAGGAATGTAGAACACAGCCTCCAACTCAGAGGTGGAGTTCTCTTCCAATCACGGTGGCCCAAATTTTTTCACTGAAAAAAAAAAAAAAATGCCACAATTTTGAAAATATAATTAAGTGGAAGTATATTGAGAAACATGTTATCAGGAGGGTTCAGTCCCTGGAGAAGGACATCATGCTTGGTAAAGAAGAGAGTCAGCAAAAAACAGGAAGACCCTCAACAAGATGGATTGACACAGAGGCTGCAACAACGGGCTCAAGTATAACAAGGATTGTGAGGATGGCACAGGACTGGGCAGTGTTTCCTTCTGTTGTACATAGGGTTGCTATGACTTAGGAACAAACTCGATGGCACCTAACAAGAACAACAACATATTGAGAGAACTCTTGAGGTTGAATTTCCTTATTCATTTAGGATACCTCCTCTTCTGAACAGATACTTTCATGTTTGCATGTGATGCCTGGTGTTGTAGGAGTTCTCGTGAGACCATGAGGAAAGTTTTCAGATAGAATATGTTGAGAATACTGATTTGGAGAAACAGAAAGACGTTGGAGTTTTGAAAACAACTATTAATCAATATGAAACTGCTTTGCTTCTAGAATTTTGTTATAGTTTAAACTAATTTCATTGGATTTTGCTTTTTTGGTAGACACATTTTAAACATACCAAATAAAATTTGACTGTCATACTTTGTCCACGAGGACTTAATTCTCTATCACAAAGATTCTCTGGTTATCAGAAATAGGAAAAATTTACAAACCAAGTGATCTATAGTTAATATTATTCACTATTTATTGTATTAATAGAAAGTCAAAAGACTGTGTAATTTCAAAAATGATTGTAACACATTTGCAATATAGGGGTCTGTTACAGATTGAATTCTGTCCCCCAGAAATGTGTGTCTCAGTTTGGCTGGGCCATGATTCCCAGTATTGTGGTGTTGTCCTCTATTTTGTGATTGTAATTTTACACTAAAGAGGATTAGGTTGGGATCTTAACACCCTTACTAAGGTTGCATTCCAGATCTAATGTAAAGGAAGTTTCCCTGGGATGTGGCCTCCACCACCTTTTATCTTACCAGAGATAAAAGGAAAGGGAAGCAAGCAGAGAATTGGGGACCTCATACCACCAAGAAAGCAGTGCCAGAAGCAGAGCACGTCCTTTGGACCCGAGGTTCCTGCGCAGAGAAGCTCATAGTCCAGGGGAAGATTGATGACAAGGACCTTCCTCCAGAGCAACAGAGAGAGAAAGCCTTCTCCTGGAGGTGATGCCCTGAATTTGACTTCTAGCCTACTAGACTGTGAGAAAATAAATTTCTCTTTGTTAAAGCCATCCACTTGTGGTATTTCTGTTATAGCAGCACTAGATAACTAAGATAGGGTTTAATAATAAAAGATTATAAAGTATATTTAAATACAAACAGAAATCATTTTAATTAGGAGAAACAATAGACTGTTCACTAATGTTTAAAATATATGTCTAACCTTCTGCTGTCTGATAGAGAAGTCTTTAGCTATATGTAACTGTTTACATTTATATTTAAAGTAAGTGATGGAGATAAAATTAAAATTTTAATTGCTCTATAGGATTAGCCCCTTTTCAAATGCTCAGTAGTCATATGTGGCCAGTGGCTATTATGTTGGGCAGCACATTTATAGAAGATTTCCAACATTGCAGAAACTTCTATCAGAAATCACTGGTCAAAAGCAAAGGTAAGAAAACTGCACCCACAATCTACCACCTATTTTTGTTAGTAAAACTTTGCTGAACAGAATCACTGTATTTATTTATGTATTTTCTATGGCTGCTTTCACACTAAAATGACAGAGCTGAGTAGTTCCAAGAAAGACCATATGGTCTACAAAGCCTAAAATATTTACTATTGAGACCTTGAAAAAAGATATTTGCTGACCTATGGTCTAAACAAAGTTCTGAACAGAATAAATCATAGGTTAAATGTAATACATGTGAAAATTGTCTTAGAAAAAAAGAGTGGAACAAAATGATATTTATTGTTGCGAAAAGGTTAAACATACAATGTAAATTTGTACCATGATGCGTATTTTTTGCTCATCAAACTTCACAGTATTTTGGATAAAATGACAAATTTGTGCATATTCAGAAGCATATAAAATAAAAAAGATGAACTTAAAAGTATAAAAACATTACCATAGACTTCGGTTTGACTTTGGCATATTTCACAAACCCATTTGTTATGCATTTGTACAGTTTTGATTTCTTTCAAGGGGATTGTTTACATGGTATGTTCAAGAAATCATTTTTCTTATTGCCAAGCTTTAGTAATAATGCCAATCTAAAGTGAATCACTTCTTGCACCTGCTAAGTTTTCATATCTGTAGAATGTAAATTAACTTGGATGTATGGTTTTATCATTGTGGGAAAACCACAAATCTCTTCTGTATCTTGAATAATCAGAAATGTTGCATAATCAGAAATGCTGATTAGAAGTGAAACTGACTTAAACCCACAAATGAAATATTTTAGGAATTTCTAAAATTACAAGAAATATGTTTTTTCCCCAATCTCTTATGATTCTGACATCAAGTTTTGCTTAGAAGCTAATTTTAACATCTGTTTAAGATTAAAGTCTAGTACATACATGAAAAGTTTAGTTGGAAAGAAACAAAATGTGATATAATCATGGGAAGTAGTATCATTTTGTTTATTGGCAAATGTACTGGTTAAGAGTTCCAGCTTTTCAGCTAGACTGTCTTGTTTTGATGTTTGATTCCTACCACTGTCACTCACTAGCTGGTAAACTAGAAAAATGTATTAGGGGAAAAACTAGGATATTGTAACAAATATACCAAAAAAAAAAAAAATACTGTGACTTAACTAAGATAGGCATTTATTTCTGTTGCATACAATTCCAGAAGTTAGCAGTATTGAACAGTCCATATAGAGGGAAGATATATTCTATAAAAACTTTTGCAGACCCAGCATCTTATTATTATTTTTATCCCTGTGGATACTCTTCGTGACAAAACTTCATAAATTCTGCATTTTAACCAGCAGAAAAAATAAGAATGAGCAGTGTGAAAGCCAATGATTTCCTTTTAAGCAAGTGACATAGAACATGAGTATGTCACTCACAGTTACATTCCAATTGTTAGAACATAGTTAAATGGACATAACTATCATCAAAAAAAGACTGGGGACTTTAGTATATAGCTAATCAGCAAGTGTGCAGATTGGAAAAAATGTATTAGAGAAACATTGTTCTATGTTTTTCAGTACCTGATCTTTAAATGGAGCCCTGGTGGCAAAGTGGTTGAGAGCTCAGCTGCTAACCAAAAGATTTCCAGTTCTAATCCACCAGTTGCTCCTTGGAAATCCTATAAGGCAGTTGTACTCTGTCCTATAGGGTAGCTATGAGTCAGAATTGACTGGATGGCAATTTTTTTCTTTTTAAATCTTTAAATTGTGTCTAATTCATAGGTGTATTGTGACAAGTAAACATGCTAATATATGCAAAGTGCATGGAAGAGTTTCTGACACACACTAAGCCCTCAATGAATTTTAGGTCTTATTTCCATTCATACAATTCCTTTCTTTCGTGACAAGCTTCAATATATTAGAGATTACAAATAAAATTTTTAAAAATATTATTAATTAAAATTATATGTATCTGTTTCTGCCTTCAGTTATCATACTGAAAAAAATGAAGAACTTAATGATTTAGACTGAAGAAAATTATAGAATTTATAATGTAATAGATCTTTTGATTGGTGGCCAAAAATCCCATAGCAACACCCATTGTTAAATATTATATTGTGAAAGACTATTTCACATGGGTTGAGAGAATCATTATGCTATAAAACAAACATCATTAATGTATTGTGGGTGTTTGTTTTGAAAACATAAAATCAATTCTACATAAAAAGGATAAAAAGAGGAATTTTTTGAATAAAACTGAAAATAATTGTGAGGTAGGAATGGGATTTTAATTTGTAAAACAAAGGAAAATGACAACACAGTCTAACATTCTGTTACCAGAAACCTTATTTAATGGTATTATGAAATTTAAATTCAGCATTTATGGTGGTTATTTGAGCATCCATGACTAAGATAGCAAACTGCCTAGGCTGAAAACATGGTTCTTTATTTCTTCAGCACTGTGGTTTTAGGCAAGCTACTTGATGACTTAACTTCTAATCTATATACTGGAAAATAATTACATATGCTAAGTTTGCAGGTATTAAATATGAATAAACAGGAAGTATTCATTAGATGACTTTGCATATAGCTAGAGCATAATAAATATAATATTCATAATACATGCTTAATAAATATTTATGGATAAATATGAGAGAGCTATTTAAATTTTGTTGGGTCACAGATGTGGTTGGGTGAAATATCCACTGAGGGTATCTTTATGTTACATAACGAGACACAGTGACTATAAGAATAGATGCACAGTTATGATAGTAGTATTTAAAGTGGTGAATTCCTTAAATTGTCAGTAAAATTCTACGCCAAATTAAGTCTATATTTCAGTTCATAACCCTTGATGCACTTGTTTTATCATTATATTTAAAATGATGTATAATATATTTTTCAGAAATCTGCAAGTAAAGCATCTAAGCATTTCTAAATAAACCCTGGTCAAATAAGAAATCAAAAGAGAAATTAGAAAATATTTGGACCACATGACAAGAAAAACACATTATGTGAAATTTTGTGAGATAGCTTGAAATCAGTACTTTTAGGGAAATTCATGGTATTAAATGACTATATTGGAAAATAAAAATATCTCAAAATAAGAAAAAATCTAAACAAACTCAAATTGATTATTTTTTCTTGGACTCATCAGATAATTGATTTACAAGGCAAACCATTACCCCAATCTGGAGAGATAAGTAAATACAAAGAAAACACCTCCAAGATTACTTACCTAGAGCAGAAGCTGATTGAAGCATGAAATTCTGGCCAATTGCTGAAGGCAGTGTGTGTACTGGAGTGAGAGTGATAGGCTTCTGGGAGAACAGTGTTTTAGAGGCTCCCACATGTTTGTGGGTTTTACCTACAGAAATTCACCTAACTCTCATGGTGAAGAGCAAAGACAAAAAAACTCTATTTTCTGGTAGTGGGAAGGGAAAAGTAACCACTCTGAAATAGTCTCATAGCATTTTACATAACACGGGCTCAGTCGGCATAGAAAATACTTAACCAGAGCCTTATCCTATCCCGGGGGCAAGGGAAATTACCCAACCCTAGGGAGCCCTGGTGGCACAGTGGTTAAAGAGCTTAGCAGCTAACCAAAAATGTTGGCAGCTTGCATCCACCAGCCCCTCTTTAGAAACTCTGTGGGGCAGTTTTACTCTGTCCTATAAGGTAGCTACGAGTTGGAAATGCCTGGATGGCAATGGGGCAGAAGGGTGGGGGGAGGGGGGCAGGTTTTGAGGGTGAGGGGCGACCCCTCTAGATTTCCTGTCTCAGCTAAGGGGGGTAAAAAATAAATGGGAAGAAACACTTGCCAAGATCAGAGCCCAGGGATGCAGGCTAATTAAAAGACCATTTACGTAGGATTATAGAATACTTTCCCTTTCCTGAAAATTTACCACTGCAACAACTGGGCTTCAGTATAATAAACCTGGATGAGGGCTGAAAGGCCTGTGAGATATACACTCTATCTTAGTGGTGGTACTTAGGGAAGCTCAAACATAACAGGGGAGACAAAAAAAAAAAAAAAGTAGAATTTGAGTCTGTTACACAAAGCGTTATAGCCCAAATCCTAGCCAGATCAAAATAACATACAACAGGACTATTTACCTTGTTACTTATTACGTGATACATAATAAAGAGCTTTCAAAAATAAATTTACTAACATGCAAACAGGCAAGAAAAAACAGTCTAAAGAAACAAAGCATCAGTAACAGATTCAGATATGATCCAGATTTTATAATTTTCAGAAAAGTAATTTAAAGAACAGTCATTATTATATTACAGGTTCTAAGAAAAACATAGCCAACATGCAATAATGGATAGGAAATATAAGTAGAGAGGTGGAAAATCTAAGAAGTAATCAAAAGGAAATGCAAGAAATCAAAAACACTGGGAAAGCAGAATGCCTTTGATGGGCTTATCAGTAGACTAGATACAGCTGAAGAAAGAAAAACTAAAACACACTTCTCTAAATGATTAAAAAACACAACAGAATTTACACATAAATGCTTAATTAATTAATACAATTTATATATGTCATTTATTTGTATGAGTTCTGGAAAATAGGGGTATAAGAGACAAATATGATTACAATTGTACTTGCCCTTACTAGAACAGTTTTCCTTTGGTTAGGATTATTTGTCAAAAGAATATTAAGAGAACACCAGTAAATCCATTGGGCTAAAAAATTACCACTCATTCTCCCACTTTATAGCATCACGCAATTTCCCTCTCTTAACTGCAATCAGCCCAGCCAAAAGAATAACCTTATTCTATGATGGTTGGTTTAATAGCAGGAAGAGTTTAAAATTGAAAAAGGGGGATCTTAACTTTCAATTCATTGGAATCCTAATGTATTCTCCAGGAAAAAAATGTTCGTCTCTTGGCTTCTCGTGCCTTTACATTTACGAAGTTCAGGGTTGAAAATCTAAGAAGTAAGTCTTCTTCCAGTAAGTTGTTAGATAAAATAGTGAGACAACTCATTTTCGCTATTAATTCTTAAGCTCAGGAATTCTTGTTACAACGGAGTTGACACCATGTGTTTGTTGCTAGTGAAGGCTAGTCTCATAATACGGTGTTAATTCTCTACTAGGGTCTGGTAACAAGTTGCTTTTTTGTTTTGTTATGCTTTGCTTTCCCTAATTAAACATTTTTTTTTTAATTTTTATATAACTGTAGATTAACATGCATTGGTAAGAAATAATACAGAGAGATCATGTGTACTTTTTCCCAATTTGCCCAGGTGTTGATTTTGAAACATAGAAAACTTGGAGCCCTGGTGGCACAGTGGTTAAGAGCTCCACTGCTAACCAAAATGTTGGCAGTTCGAATCCACCAATTGCTCCTTGGAAACCCTATAGGGCAGTTCTACTCCGTCCTATAGGGTTGCTATGAGTTGGAATCGACTGGGCAGCAGCTGGTTTTTTGTTTTCTTCAGCAAAAGATAACACTGATGAACTGAAAAATTCTAAGGAAGGGGTCTGTCTCAGGCTGGACTCTCCACAGAAGCAGAACAAGTGAAGTATATATATATATATATATAGGGAGAGAGAGAGAGAGATTTATATCAAGGAAATGGCTCATGTGGTTGTAGAGGCTGGAAAGTCCCAAATCTGTGGGTCAGGTTAGAAGCTTCTTTTGATTCACATGGCTGCAGAGACCGACGAATCCCAAAACTGGCAGATGAAACAGCAGACGACTTGCTAAAAGGCTGTGCCAGAGGCTGACGGACCTCAAGATCGGCAGGTAAGCTTCTAGCTCAGGTGTCAAGAACCAGAGGTCAGATGAAGATGCAGAGTTAACAAAAGCCGGTGAGCATTGCCAGAAAGTCCACATATGTTGGTTGCAGGCCACACCCCCAAGGAAACGCCCTTTCAATTTATTGACTACTCATAGGAGATCTCATCATGGAAGTGATTACATTATATCAGATCTCATTGTTGAGGTGATTACATCATTACATAGCTGTCAAACTACATCCTAACAGCCAAACCGCCGAGAATCATGGCCCAGGCAAGTTGACACACAACCTGAACCATCACAGGGGCTTTGATTCTATTAAAGAAAGTTCCGTAAAACTACTCTGCCACAGAATCTTTTACCGAGTTTGCTATGACTCTAAGACCAAATAATAGGGTGGGTTGAAATGAAGCTTAAACTTGCTGCAGAGTCCATTAGTACTCTTTCTCAAAATTGGTAAACTTTTGTCTGTAACCAAGAAAATGGGACAGAGTAACATGTCAAACGTACTATAGCTGCTTCCACAATCCTGGGTAGCTCCTCTGTCACATGGTAGAAAATTCAGGTAGAGAAATGTGTCTTTCAAATTATAAAGGATAACCCAATACGTACCATGTCACTAGATTCCAAGAAACTTCATTAATATAGTAGAAAGTTGAAGTTTTAGAGGATATTTTCACATTTCATGGCACACATGAGTTTTTCTAAGGCATTCAATTCGTTGGTTACTTCTTGCTTATTAAGTTTAATCAACATTGTGTTATCAATATAATACATCATCAGTATTACCTTGGCATATCAAAATGATCAATGTTCCTCCTTCAATAGCATGACATTGGAAGACCCTTAGCATTGCCCTAAAGCAAGACAATAGGGATATACTCTGAATCATGTCATTTGAAGGCAAGCTGCTTCTGATGTTATTTATTGATAAACCAAAAAAAAAAAAAATTGCATTGAGTCGATTCCGACTCATAATGACCCTACAGGACAGAGTACAACTACCCCATAGGGTTTCCAAGGAGTGGCTGTTGGATTTGAGCTGCAAACATTTAGGTTATCAGCCAAGCTTTTAACCACTGCACCACCAGGCCTCCATTTATTGATAAGATGGGGAATGAAGTCATATGCTAGGTCAGTTGGTTCATATCAGGTGTCAGGGGATTTGTTGATTTGTTCCAGTAGAGGAATCATACTGTAGTTTTCATCACTATCTGATTAAGTTTGTTGATAATCAAATACTATTCTTCTCAATCCATCGTGTTTCTGCATTGGCCAATCAAATAACTTAAATGCAGGTGGAATAAGAATTAAATCTCTCAAGCTTTTGAAGGAGACATACATATCTTTGTCAAACAAACAAACAAAAATCCACACACAGAAAAACAAAGAACACCAGAAGTGTTCAATACTTGGGTAAATATAGTTTATTTTTTTTCTTCTAAAATATCTTTAAAAGGTAATTAATTGTTTAAAGCAAAACTGATAAAAATATATTGATTGTTTTATGACATATGCAGAAGTGAAAAGAATGCCAAAATATTATAAAGGCAGCGAGGTGAAATGAAAGGATAATTCTTTAAGATTCTTACACAATATCTGAAGTGTTATAACATCATTTGAGGGTAGACTGTGATATGTTAAAGACGTATAATAAAACTTAAAAAAAAAATCTAAAATAAGACAAAAAATGAAGTAAACTCATACGGCCACAAAGGAGCTAATGTAAATGATCTATACATCCCATAATAAAATAGAAATTGTCAAATTGGATAAAAGGGCTAGGCCCAACTACAAGCCACCTATAAGAACCTCAGCATTAAATATAAAGTTATAAATACATCAAAAAAAAAAAAAAAAGAATGGAAAATATAAATCAGGGGAACACTAATCAAGAGAAAGCTGGAGGGGTGGTGAGAATATCAGACAAAGTAGATTTCAGAGCATAGAGTAATATCAGTTTCAAATATGATCATAGCATAGTTATAAGGGAGTCAGTTTCTATAACAACTCTGAACATTTGTGTACCTTATAATAGAACCTCAAAATTTATGAAGGAAAAATGAAAGAAATACAAGAAAAAATAATCTAATCCAAAATTATAGTTAGAGATTACAATGCATCCTTCTCAATAATCGTTAAAGTAATATGACCAAAATCAGTATGGATAAAAGATACTCTAGCAACATTATTAACCAAATTGATTGAATTGACCAATCTCTAACGTTCCATTGAACAATAGCACAATAAACATTATTTCCAATTGCATATGAAACATTAACAAAGATAGATAATATTCTAAATCACAGTTTATTCTTAATAAATTTAAAATAATTCAAGTCATATAAAACTATATTCTGTGACAATAATAGAATTTGATTATAAATCAGTAAGATGAAGATATGTGAAAAAATTGCCAAAATATTTGTGTGTAGTAATGAGTCACTGTGTTATAAAACAATTTTTCCTTTGTCCCTGTTTCCTGAGAGATATCCCTTGAAATTTTCCAACGGGCCATGTTCCTGAGGTGCCGAGAAGCCAGGGAACCAGGAAGTAGAAACTGAAGATACAAGGAGCACAGGAAGCAGAGCTACCTCAGTGTCAAAGGGTGGGGCCATATCCTCTAAGTTCTCAAAGGGTGGAGCCACACCCTGCTGGGTCTCAAAGGGTAGGGCCACTGCCTCCTAGGTTTCAAAGAGTCAGATCTTCACCAACTCAGTTCCAGAGTATGGGACTGCCTTTTACAACTGCCAAATGGATGGGGATGGGGATCTGCTCCCCAAAGCTTAAGGGGTGGGGCTGCCATGCCCAAGGGGCATACGAATGGGCCCTCTGGAGCCCAGAGAGTGGGGTTACCACTCAGATGGACTAGGAAAATGTGGCCGCCAAAAGCTGAGGGAGCAGAGTTGCCATCCCAGTGGGCCTGGAAGGTGAAACTGAAGCCCAAGGCTGAGAAGCCTCTACCCAGAATCTGGGAGTGTGGCCAACACCCAGAGTCTGGAGGACAGGGTCATTGCCTAAATGGTCTCAGAGAACAGAAGATTATTTTCAAGACTTGAGAGCTAATATAATGTGTTCTACTGACATGCTTGGTGCCTGCTATCTCTTCCTTCCTTTCGATTTCTCCCATTTGTAATAGAAATGTATACCTTGTGCCTATTCCACTTTGGAAGCAGATAATTTGTATTCTAGATTTCACAGATTAAGAGGAATTTTACCCCAAGATGGAATTTGGATTTGGAGTTGATTTAAGACTTTTGGGATAATATGATGAGGTGGGTGTGTTTTACATGTGGCAAGGACATGAATTTTGGTGGGGTGGGGAAAACAGTGAAATGTTATGGATTGAATTGTGTCCCCCAAAAGTGTGGGTCAACTTGGCTAGGCCATGAATCTCAGTATTGTGTGGTTGTCCAACATTTTGTGATCTGATGTGATTATCCAATGTGTTGTAAATCCTAACCTCTATGATGTTAATGAGGCAGGATCAGAAGCAGTTATGTTAAAGAGGCAGGACTCAATCTACAGGATTAGGTTGTATCTTGAGTCAATCTCTTTTGAGATATAAAAGAGAGAACCGAGCAGAGAGTAGATGGACCTCATACCATTCAGAAAGAAGATCCAGGAGTGGAGCATGTCCTTTGGACCCGGGGTCTCTGCTCTGAGAAGTTCCTAGGCCAAAGGAAGCTTGATGACAAGGAACTTTCCCCAGAGCTGACAGAGAGAGAAAGCGTTCCCCTAAACTGGCACCCTGAATTTGAACTTCTAGCCTCCTAAACTGTGAGAGAATAAATTTCTGTTTGTTAAATCCAGTCACTTGTGGTATTTCTGTTATACAGCACTAGATAACTAAGACAGAGGATGATGTCCCCTCTTTGGAATATGGAAGCTCCATGCTTATATTCAGTAATCCTCACAGAGCTTTCCCATGCATCTTTTCCTTATGATGAACCCGATTTATATCTTTTTGCTATATTTAAATCTATAATCATAAATATAGTACTTTCTGTGAGTTCTGTGAGTCAGTCCAGTGAATTATTGAACCCAAATGAGTAGAAGGATTGAGTAGATAAAAATGAAGGCCTCAGGGAAGGCCCACAGTCTTGAGGCTGGCATCCTGAGGGATAGTATAAAAGCCCTGAATTTGCAGCCAGCAGGTCAGCAGTAAGAGAGTTGTGTGTAATCTTAAGTTTGTGGCCAGCCTCTGCCTATTTGGAAATCTGAAGGACTGTATTCTTTTAACTTGTGAGATCTGATCTAGCTTTGGGTGGCTAGGATCAGAGACAGAGTGTCATATGCGTAGCTAGTGTCAGAGATGATTGAGAGGTTGGAAAGTGGGAATTTGACTACTTTAACATTTGGGGGATTGGATTTATTTTATTCTTATTCACAAAATTTAGAAACTAAATAACACGTGTGTATCAAAGAAGTAATCAAGAGGGATAAATGGAAAGTTATGTTATGCTGAATGCAAAATCTAAACCAAACATAGTGAATGCATGAGATTCTGCTAAAGAAGTACTGAGGGGCAAATTTATGTCAAGATATATGTATACTAAAAAAAAAAAAAAAAAAGAAGAAGACCACAAATCTATGAACTGAGATTCCATCTTCACAAAGAAAAAAGAGAGAGAGAGAGAGCAAATATAATGCACAGTAAGTATAAGAAAGAAAATAACAAAAATCAGAATGGAAATCAATGATACAGCAACATGAAACAGTGGAGAAAAACAAAACCTTTTGAGATTTAAAAAGTCAATAAAATTGATAAACCTTTAGCTGGAATAGTGAGGGAATTAAGATGGAAGTCACAAATTACCAATGCCTAGAAAAGAGCCCTGGTGGCATAGTGGCTAAGAGCTTTGCTGCTAACCAAAAGGTTTGCAGTTCAAATCCAACAGCAACTCCTTAAAAACGCTGTGGGGCAGTTCTACTCTCTGTCCTGTAGGGTTGCTATGAGTCAGAACCAACTCAACAGCACCTAAGAACAACAATAACAAGAGTAAGAGAGTTGGTATCACTACACATTTTAGGTAATTTAAAATAATAAAAATTTTATGCCAATAAATTTTACAACTTAGTCGAAACTGGCAAATTCCTTGAAAGATGCAATCTAACCAATCTGATGAAGAAGAAACAGATAATGTAAATCGCCTTTATATTTAGGTAATTTCAATTTGTAGTTAAAACATATTTCCACAAAGAAGACTCCAGACACAAAAGTCTTCGCTTGGGAATTTTACCAGACATTTTAAAAGAAATAGTGCTATGAGTTGGAATTGACTCGATGACAATGGGTTTGGCTTTTTTTTTTTTTTTTTTTTTTTTTTTTTTTGGTGCTAACCTATACAAAAACTTTTGAAAATTATTAGAGAGAAAGGAATATTTCCCAAACCTGTGTTTCTGTTACCAATCCCGGACAAAGACATTGTAAGAAATGAGACATATACTTCAATATTACTCAAGAAAATAGATGTAATTATTTGTTAATAAAATTTGAGCAACTGAAATCCATCAAAATATAGAAAATATAATACATTATTTCCAAGTGGAGGTTATCCTATAAATGTAATATTGATGTATAGTTAAAAAAATACATCCCTGAAATTACCATACAAAGCTGAAAAAAATCTGACTATCCAGATAGATACCAAAAAAGTTTTTTTACACAGTTTTAATATCTATTCCTGATTAAAAAAAAACCAAAGCTATCATCAAACAAAGAATAGAAAGAAACATCCTCAACCTCATAAAAGACATTTTATGTCATAAAAGACATCTTACACAAAATTTAGAGCAGACATCATACTCAATGGTGAAAAAATAAATACAGGATCAGAACAAGCTAAGGATGCCTACTCTTATCACATTTGCTCAACATTATACTGGAGATTGTAGTACCAAGACAAGAAGAGATCTCAGTAGCATCCAGATTGAAAAGGAAGACATGCAATTGCTTTTATTGAAGGATGGCATAACAATGTAGATAATTCGATTAAATCTACAAAAACAGCTAATATATCCAATAATGAGTTTAACAAGGTTGAAGAATATAAAACCAATACCCAAAAAGTTGTATTTCAGTATAACCAAAAACCAAACCCATTGCCGTACCATCACGTCTGACTCATAGTGATCTTATAAGATGTAGTAGAATTGCCCCATAGGGTTTCCAAGGAGCAGCTGGTGGATTCGAACTGCTGACCTTTTGGTTAGCAGGCATAGCTGTTAACCACTGTACCACTAGGGCTCTATATTTTTATATAGTAGCAATTAATCAGAAATAAGAATTAGATAAAACAAGCAACATGTTCAATAGCATCCAAAACATGAATACTTATGAATACTTCTGACAAAAGATGTGAATGACTTGTTAACTAAAAACTAAAAGCATTGCCTGGGGAAATTAAAGATGCTATAAATAGATGGAGCATTTATTGTGTTTATGAATTAGAATCCTGTCTGTCAAAGTTTGCTGTACTGTGATAGCTTATGTGTTGCATATTCTTTCACTTATAATGCACTATTATACATACTATCAATCAAAAGAATAAGTAACAATATTTTTCTTTTAAAAATATTTTGATTAAACCAGGAGTTTTCTTGGTAGTTATTCAATAATATCTATAGGTTGTATGTCATACTATATTCATTACATATAATATAGACAGAGACATGTGTATGTCTATATATAATCTCTCTGTATATATTAAATTTTGTGTAACACATTCAGCAATGTAACTACATGTATCCTGGGACTGTCAAGGTGTATGTCTATAGGTAAAATATGGCTGCATAGACACTAAATAGTTACATCACTTTCAGGGGGAAGAGAGATTATGACAGTTGGGTGTTTCACTTCCAGTTTTGTATCATTCTACATTTTCAGAAAACATTTATTATTCAATAACATTATGTAAATATTTATTAAATTGTATAAGTGTAATCAATGTCAATATTTTATTAATGTAAACATTCATACACAGTTCTTTTGAAACAGTGCACTCAAATAAGTTTTCCTGAAGGAATTTGTGCAAAAAGTATTAGTACCCTCAATAGAGTTCATATATTGTAGACCAATATTTCTATTTTTATAAATCTTTAGAAAGAAAAGAGATGCAAACATGATATAAATAGAATAGTTGCTTTTCTTTTTATTTAACAAGAAAAAAAAAAAAACAATGTAAACAGGTAAAAGGATATTGAGTTAAGTTGACTTTATTATTGCATATTCACAGGATGGAATTGTTTTTGTAACACATCCAATGGTATTGAAAATGATCAATATTTTATAGCAAATTAATAAAAAAGTGTGCAAAATAATAAAACACATGTTGCTTATCTTCTATATCCTGCTATTACTACCACTCCTCCTCTTCCTAGTATTACTGCAATTCCTCCTCCTCCTACTATTACTACTACTATTGCTAAAAATAAAATAGAAGTAACAAAGGATAAGATATTTGGAGAAATATCCTATGATATTAAAAGTATTTATCTCTGAGCTATTAGTTTACTGGTGTTTCTTTTTTTAAGTCATCATTTATCTTCCAACATTTGAACAATGAATAAAAATAAACATTGTAAAACATAAGACTCTTATATACCAAATACTATATTTTTCTAGACCTTGTACTGGTCTTTTCTATTTCCTTGGTGACACATTTTAGAATTCAACACATAAACCAGTGAAGTAAAAGGATTAGGATTAATTTAAAATACGTTGTGAAGATAAATTGTTCTATAGATTTAAAATGACATGGGATAAACCACACCATTTTTTAAAAAGGGACTTCCAGATGTGGCAGGGGGGTAGATTCGCTGACTTGGTAGGCCTTTTGTATCCCTAATGTGCCTGCAGCTGTGATGATAACAGCCCTTTATTAATAAGAGGGTTCTTTTTTCCTAATTAGAAATTTGCTGGCCCGCTTTTCAGGGTTTGTTTAGAAAAGTGGGCAAAAACTGTAGCGTCACTTCCATTTATTTCACAAGTGCCCTTGTAAATAATTGTATAAGATGTTATTATTCACATATCTTAAGGAAAGAATAGAGATTCTTAGCTCTTGTGAACATTATCTATAATCTCTAGTTTAAAAAAATAGATTTTGTTTTACTTGCTGTCCTCAAAAACAAACAAGCATGGTGTGTATATACATATTCATATTCTCCTGTCTTCCTGGTTTCCCTCCCTAAAAATTATCTAAACAATTGATGTGTATAATAATATACCATATATGGAGTATGTCTTTCAGCTCTTCAGTTTGTTCCCTGGGATTTGCACATCCTTATTTAACATGTTCCTTGTTTCTGTTATTATGCAAGAAATCATGCCTGATTAAGTTCAGACAGTTTGCAAGGCAAGGGGTTTATGTAATTGCGATCATGCTCTGCAGGTTTTTACTTAATTGTCATCTCTTATGAAACTAGATTAAAGGATTTTTTTAGAGTGTGCTGCTCACCTGTTTGTTCATTACATTAATTTAAGTTGTCTTCCCTGCTATTTGTTAAAAACCTACCACGAGGAGAATTTTGCGAGGTCATTTTTTTCCCTCTCCTCTCTACCTAAAGGCATTGTATCGTTTTGTCGTGCAGTATCATGTGAACCTTTTAACTTTCCTCACAAGATGACCAAGGAGGATAAAAGTACCAGAAAACAACATTTAACTTTAGTATCTAATAGAAAGGTATTAAAATTGTACCACACAGTGTCTAGTAGTTATATTTGCTTTATTAGCATCGTAGTTACTGTATTCAGTTTGTTCCATAGGATAACTATGTATACTTTTCTAATCCATGAAGACGAACCTTAAAGCATTTACAGCAAATATATTTATAAAATATAGTCTTTAAAAGAGTGGTGGATTCCTCTTAACTCAAAGTGCTGTGAATGAGAGCGACACAACTTGAATCACTTTTTCCTATTCAAAACATACAATACAAGGAAATTTATTTTCTAAACTATGGTCTAATGTTTCTATAGAAATACCACTAAAAGCCATATTTGTTTAACTGTGTTATCAATTAACCCATATACTTAAAACTTGTATACTTAAAAGTTTGAGAATATATAGGTGACATGTAACTGAATATAAAATATTTTATTTAACATGATTTATTATAATATTTAATTGTATAATATTTTTAAACAGCTCCTTGAAAAGAGGTCAAAGCGAAGAGTGATTACATAACTTGCTGGTATCCACATTACCAGTCAATGTCAGAGTTTGGATTGAAAACCCACTCAAACTGATTTCAAAATACATGCATTTGTCTGTTTGTTTTTGTTTATTTATTTATTTATTTATTTCTGCAATTCTTGACATCACATTACGAATCAGAAATGGATATTCAGTTAAAACAATCTAAAATATTTGTTTGAGAGAAATTTCTATGTGAAATATCTAATCTGATAATAATCACAGGCCTAACTTTTTTCCCTATATAGTGTTGAAAGAGAATTTTGCTTAGACAGACCTGGTTTTTGAAATTTTGAAATCCTGAGAAATGACTTATGGGTAAGCTGGGTGTTCTGTTCCATTTTCAAAACTGAGAAGTATTTGGCAAGATGCCAATCATTGTCATCCATTTCTATTTTGTTCTTCTATGGTACTATTTTTTCTCTCAACTATTTCTCAAAGGGGTAGGGTTTTTTGTTGCTGTTTGTTTTATTTTTCTGTTTTTTCTTTTCTTTTTAAACTTTTAATCGTAGTAATTTCCTAGTGATAAGAATGCAGCAGTAGTGAAGGATATTTTTTTCTAAGGGAAAAAATAGTTTCTTTTTTTTTTTAATCAACATTTCTATGTGTTGGAAAATTTTCATAATAAAAAGTTGAAAGAATTGTACACCAAACAGCCTTCACCCAGAATCTACAACGGACTTTTTACTGTAATTGCTGTATCACAAATCTATCACTATTGTTCTGTCCTTCTAGCAATCTATCTTAATTTTTTTTATACATTTCCAAGTAAATTGTAGGCATCCCTAAATACTTCAGCATTCATCTCATTAGCTGGAGTTTAATATTTTGTCATTTTGTTTGTGATTCTTTTTATTATTTTGAAGGAAAATTTATATATAGTGAAATGCACAAATCTTAAGCGTGCTGTTCATGCAACCAAAATCCTACCAAGAGATAGAAACCAGCAGTGCGGAAAGCTCCTTCGTGGACATTCTCAGTAAATCCTCTTCTTACTACTCCAGAGGCATCTATTCTTCTGATTTTTTTCTACCATAGATTAGTTTTGCCTGTTCTAAAGCTTTATATAAACAGAATTATGTAGTCTTTTTAAAAAAATGTATTGTGTTGTTGTTGAGAGTACACACAGCAGAACATTCATCAACAATTTCTACATGTACAATTCAGTGACATTGATAACATTCTTTGAGTTGTACAACTATTCTCATCCTCCTTTTCTGAGTTGTTCCTCCCCATTAACATAAACTCACTGCCCCCTAAGGTTCCTATCTAAACTTTCAAGTTGCTGTTGTCACTTTGATCCCATACAGGTAGACTTCAGGGGATATTTTTTGTTTAAGTTTTAAAGATTGTCTCAGGGCAATAGTTTCAGGGGTTCATCCACCTCCATGTCTTCAGAAAGTCTGGAGCCCATGAGAATTTCAAATTCTGTTCTGTATTTTCCCCCTTTGAATCAGAATTCTTCTATAGAATCTTTGATCAAAATGTTCAGTAATTGTAGCCAGAATCCATGTAATTCTAGTCTCAGGGCAAAGGGGGCAATGTTCATGGAGGCAATTAGCCACACATTCCATATCCTCCTCATATTCCTGACTCTCTATCTTCCTCTGGTGCTCCAGGCCAATAGAGACCAATTGTCATGACTTGGATGGCTGCTGGCAAGCTCTTAAGATCCCGGGCACTGCACAATGAAATAGGAGGTAGAACAGAGACATTGAACATCTTAGTAGGCCAATTAACTGGGCTGTCTCGTGAAACCATGACCCTGAAGATCCAACTCAAGTAACTAAATCTCATGAGGTTTTTGGTTGTACATAAGTGGTCTCAGTAGCTACTCTTTTTTTTTTTTTTTGGTCCGTGTTGTAAATATATCTATCACACAATGTTTGTCATTTCAACTTTTTACAGGTGCACAAATTATTGACATCAATTACAATAATTGGCTGTGCAACCCTACCCTTAAAAATGCAATTTTTCCATCATGGCTAAACCTCCTTTCTCCTTCCCTCCGGCCACTGGTAACAACTAATAAACTTTGGTCTCTATACATTTATCTTTTCTTGCGTTTTTATATGTTAGGCCATACAATATTTGTCCTTTTGTGATTGGCTTATTTCACTCAGCATAATGTCTTCAAGCTCCATCCATGTTGTAGCATGTATAAAGACTTTGTTTCTTCGATTGGCTGAGTAGTATTCCGTTGTATGCATGTAACGTATTTTGTTTATCCCTTCGTCTGTTGATTGGCATTTTGATTGTTTCCACTTTTTGAATATTGTGAACAGTGCTGCAATGAACATTTGTGTACAAGTCTCTGTTTGAGTCTCTGCCTTCAAGTCTTTTGGGTATATACCTAGGAAAGGAATTGCTGGATCATATGGTAGTTCTATTTTTAGTTTTTGAGGAACCACCACACTGTTTTCTACAATGACTGTGTCATTTTGCATTCCCACCAGCAATGCATAAGGGTTCCAATTTCCCAACATCTTCACTAACATTTTTTAATTTCTGTTTTTGTTGTTGTTGTTTGTTCATTTGTTTGTTTTGTTTTTATACCTTAGGCATCCTGCTGGGAATGAAATGGTATCTCATTGCAGTTCTGATCTCTCTAATGGCTAATGATATTGTGTATCTTTTAAAGTGTTTGGTGGCCATTTTAATGTCCTCTTTTATGAAATATCTATTCAAGTCCTTTGCCCATTTTATGATTATTTGTCTTTTTGTTGTTAAGCTGTCAAAGTTTTCTATACATTTTGTTTATTAGATTCTTATCAGATATGTGTTTTTTTATTTGTGGAACACTTCTACTGTGATAACTTTTTACTTTACTTTAGCTTCCCTTTGAGCTATTGGTTGAACTGTGATTGAGCATCAGGGCCGTATTCAAAACACATATTGGTTAACAGACCAAGAAAACAGTTTTGGACAGAGGTAATTTCTCAGCCTAACATGAACAAAGCAACACAAATCAAACAAACATCCAAACAGATAAAATTATTTTATAAAGATTTCTGCATTTTCATGTAATCAGTAATTAGACATTTAAAACTTAATCCTTTCATCTGTCTATCATTTATGGATTGCTATATAAAATTAGGATGGATCTTCCTTTGTGGTAATCTGTATACAGATTTAAATCCACAGTATATTTGAAATCATTCTTAATTATTTTAAAATCCTAACGAAGCCCTCTGTAAGACTTTTGAACATTGTATATCAAAATGATTTCATTTTACACTTATCTGCACAATGCAACATCTAAATATTTATTTAAAAAAAATTAAGTTTTCATTACTATAGTCAGAGTGATGTTTACTTAATAATTATATATATGATAGAAAACAATAAAAAAAAAGGGGCCAAAAACTGGCGCTCTAGGCAGAAGCACCATGCTGTCCCTCCACAGCAAAGATCTGAAAAACTAAGCCGAACAGAGAATACAACAATCCTGAAACCCTAAAACATCAAATGAAGAGATAAAGAACTCAGCCAAGCACCAACTGGAGTGAGAAAACTGACAGAGAATGGAGAGCGAGGAGAGATTCATGCAGAGGTCCCCTACCAGCTAATGCAACATGTATCCGCCATCTTCGACTCCTATCGGAGACCAGCAAATGGGGTACGAGAAAGCAGCCTCACAGAGCTTCCAGCGGGAGACAAAACAACCGGTAATTTGCGATATACACTTTCCCACCACCCACACTTCTTCCCCCCAACTCAGTCTCCTCTGATTCCCGCGGCCACAGTCTCTTGACCGGGAAACAGCAGCTGCTTGGATTCCACACACCCGAACGGGTGGCTCTCTGAGTGCCATTTGTTGGCTGCTAGTGTTGCTTTTTCTCCACTTCTTTTTATTTCTTCATTGCATCTCCCCACCTCCCCCTCCTTTTGCTCGAGTACTTTGCTCCGTGCGCCATCTTTCTGATGTACACTTTCCCACTCTCTACCCTTCTTCACTGACACTCGGCCCCCTCTGCTTCCCACAGATACAGTCTCTTGTCCAGAAACACCAGCCCGGACTAGCTGGCTCTCTGAGTGCCATTTGCTGGCTGCAAGTGTTGCTTTTTTTTTTTTTTACTTCTTTTGATTTCTTACTTGCCTCTTGCCACATCCTCCTCCCTTCGCTCAAATACCTGGCTCCGTGCGCCATCTTTGTTTCTTCCTGAGAGGCTGCGGAGCTCTGTTCGAGTGTGGAGCTGCTTCCCGGTTTGGGCTGCCGCGCTGGTGGGATACTGGGGCTCTTGTTCCTTTGTTTCTCTGCTTCCCACGGCCACAGTCTCTGGGATGGGAGGGGTTAGTGGGAAATACTAAACAGGCAATAGATAAGTGGTATCTTGGGTGAAGGGTGAGACAGTACACAATACAGGGGAAACTAGCACAACTTGTACAAGGCAAGGTCATGGAAGCCCCATAGACACATCCAAACTCCCCGAGGGACTGAACTGCTGGGTGGAGGGCTGTGGGGACCATGTTCTCGGGGAACATCTAGCTCAATTGGCATAACACAGCTTATAAAGACAATACTCTACATTCTACCTTGGTGAGTAGTGTCTCGGGTCTTAAAAGCCTGTGAGCGGCCATCTAAGATACTCCACTGTTCTCATCCCTTGGGGAGCAAGGGAGAATGAAGAGAACAGGATACAAGGAAAAGATTAGTCCAAAGATGAGTCCAGCACAGCTAGATGGTGCCCAACTACCATCACTGACTGCTCTGACCAGGATCACAGCAAAGATTTCTGGACAGAGCTGGAGAAGGTTGTAGAGCATAATTCTAACTAACAAAATAAAGACCAGATTTACTAGCCTAAAGGAGACTGGAGATACCCTGAGAGTATGGCCCCCAGACAGCCTTTTAGCTCAGTGGTGAAGTTACCTCAGAGGTTCACTGTTCAGCCTGGGAGTGGCCAGCCCCATAAAACCAAATGAGAGTAACGAGGTAAAGGAGTCCAGTGACAAGGGCCAGAAGGCAGAATGGGACAAGGAAGGTGGTGATAGGGAACCCAAGGTTGAGTAAGGATATTGTTGATGTGTTGTGAGATTGTTAACCATTGTCATAGGGCAACATATGTAGTAACTGTTAAATGAGAAACTATTTTGTTCTGTAAGCCTTCATCTTAAGTGAGAATAACAGCACAATTGGAAGAGCATAGTCAATGTCACTGAACTGTGCATGTAGAAATTTTTGAAATGGTATATCTTTGGCTATGTGTATTTTCACCAAAAAAAACAAAGGTTGAGAAGTTAGAGGTTTGATATGTTGTGGGGTTGTTAACTAGTGTCATAAAACAACATGTGTACTTCTGTTTCATGAGAAACTATTTGTTCTGTAAGCCTTCACCTGTAGTACAATAAAAAAAATTTAAAAAAAGGGGCCTCAAACAGTAGATAATTACCCATTTTTATAACAGAATACTAGAATGATATTAAAAATGTATCATATAATTTTGATATAGCTGAAAATGGTCATATTATAGTGTTTACTACAAAGCAAGATGCCTAACACTTCCATTATATTATGATGCCTTTTTAATATTTAAACCCATAGGTATATGCACTATGCTTATGTCACTTGAGACTAATTTAAATTAAAATGCATGTTGATAGTGCATAATTTATTCTTAACATGAAGATTAAAATTATTATTCCTTTTAAATTTTTTTATACGTTCCTGAAAATGGAGAGCCATAAATACTATTGTACTCAAAATCCTTATGAGTTTCAAGTGTGCAAAAATAATGGGGAGATCATACCAGGTAGTCTAAAAGGAATTTAATTCAGGAAATCACTTATAAAGTTACCATAAGAGCCAAGCCAAATAGTGAATTATGTGGAATCCCAGAGTTAACAAGAGCTAGAAACTGCTAGCCACCCTTAAAGCTGAAGGAACCAAGGGTGATGTGTATACACAGTGCCCAAAAGTTAGTGTCACCTATGGGGAGCTGAAGAGATGCTGCCATTGAAGATGGAAGAGATGCTGCCAACAGCAAAAACAGGAGGAGATGTACCCTGCTTCCAATCTCCTGCCAGTACATTCCATCATCCAAACCTATAGGAAACCAACTGGCAAAGGAACCTGTGACAGTGTGTAGAAAATACATTAAAAAAACAGAAAGGCACATGCCTTGATTGTAAGACTCTACCCATTTTGTTACGCAGCATATATGTTAACTTTTCTGGCCGCATTTCACTACAGCATAAATTTTATGCTTCCACCTAATACAATGTAAATATTCTTAGCATGAAAAATCCTTTTTTGCTCTCACTGTCAAAATAAGTGAGACATACTGTCCCATCACTCACTATAGCCTTCTCCAAGATCTTCAGCCCTCCTCCGGGTTCTAGATGTAGCTGCTCAAGATCTGATCATCTATGAATTAAAATCATAGCTATCATTTTAAGAGGAACTAAAAATCATGAAGTGAAGGCCAACCAAAACTATCTATACAAAATACTAAAGAAAGGAGGAAGAGAAACAGGGCTTAATAAGTTCAGACATGCACATAACAAAATATACACTGCTTTCACTGTCCTGCTCTCAACAGTTGGGTCAAGAATCTATAATTTTCATTTACTAATCTCAGTTTTCATTGTATAACCCTGGTGTTGTTTGAGTTTCTTATCTACATTTTTGTTTTTCTCTGGGAAATGATATTCTTAAGGAACTTCATTTTGGATTTACCACTTCTGTCAAACACAAAAAAGCATGGCCAAATAAGCCCAGGGTCTGTCTTGGAATCATCTCAAAATGGAATTTCCTTGAAAACAACCAGACTCTTCACCTACAATTAATTCATACGATGCAATGGTATATTGTTTTTGTAATATGAGTGTGACGTATTATTTTCAAAGTACACAATAATAAAGTTGTTTGATCTTTGTGAAACATAATGTATTAGAAAATGGCAGCACTATGCAATGGGTCTATGATGACCCCCACCACAGTCTAAGCTTTCAACATGATAAATGGTATGCTCAGGCTTCTCACAAAGATAGGAAAATTTTTATTTATACTAGGATTATAATCTTCCAACCCCCATTTATAGTCATTAGTCATGACACAGTATCCTTACTTCATTATGACCCGCTGCTTCAGTATTAAACTTTCTTCCTGGGTGCTTTCTAACTGAAAAAATAAGTCTAATTTCTCATTGCCATGATTCATGGTATGCTCCAGCTGTTATTCAAATTGTCTCCCTTTCTTCCAAATCTCTCTAAATAGTCTAAATTCCACATTTTCTCTTCTTTATCATCACATCTACCTGTCACTGACTGAGATCTGATTAACCTTTTCTGTTAAATGTCTCTTGCTAAGATCACCAAAACTCTACTTTTTCCTAAATCTATTTGCCAATATGTTGGTGTAACTGTGACATTTGACAACGTTAATTACTCTCTTCTTCTAATATTTTGTTCTTTAGCATTCATGACGCTGCACTAGGTTTACCTATCAATTAGTTAAAACTGAAGAAGTAAACCCATTAGAAATTAAGAAGAAGGGAAAAATGTTAACTCTGCTTCATAACCATCACTCTCTGCCCCAAATGGTTAATAGTCCTTTATGAATGCCTGGCTGTTGCTGCTTCCAGATGAACATGTGGAGTCTGGAGTCAGGCAGCCTGGTCTTCATTTCAGGCTTTGCTGTTTACTAGCATGTGTTTAAGACAGTATCTGTGTTTCAGTTCTCTCATTTGTAATATAGGTATATATGGTGTCTTAGTTACCTGATGCTACTAGATGCTACCATATACTTGTGGTAAATATAGATAGATAGACAGACAGCTATAGATACATATAGATACACACATGTATGTTTATATATAGACATACCACAAGTGGGTTACTTTAAAAAATAGTAATTTATTTTCTCACAGTTCAGGAGACTAGAAGTTTGAATTCAGGGCACCACTCTAGGGAAAGTCCTTCGTTTATCTTAACTTTTAGTAGCCAGCAATCCTTGGATTCCTGGGCTTGTAGATGCCCTATTCTGTGTGTATCTGTCTTCATATGGCCTCTTCCACCTGTGTATATCTCTGGATTTATTCTACATTGTTTATAACGCAGAGGTAGTTAGGTTTAGGACCCACCCTACTAGCGTACAACCTCATTGATATAACAAAGAAAAGCTTATTTTGAAGCATAGAATCCAGAGTTTCAATGCATATTTTAAGAGGGGGGAGGGAGGGGACACAGTTTATTCCATAGCATATGAAAATAAAAATAATTTATGTAAATTTTAGCATATTTCCTGACAGAAAATTACTTCTGTTTCATCAGGTTATGGAGGAATGCAGTAATATAATGCACACAAAGAACTTAAAACAGTGCTTATCATACAGTAAGCATTCCAGGGTTGCTAAATGCCGTGGACTTTCATTAAAGAATAAAAAGATTTTAGAAGGCACACATAGTTCTTGTCACAAATAATCACAGTGAATGGGTATTTTGCTTTCAATCCTGAACAGAGGTCTAGAGTGCAAATTACAACTGTGATAGCTACAATGCTCGTTATTTGAAAGTCTCATGTCTGGAAACTGAACAACAAAGTGGAAAGCAGCCTAAAGTCAGTAACTTAATAAACTTATTATCAATGAGGCCAATTTAAAATTAAGTAAAATATACTATATTGTCTTTTGTTTTTTTTCCTGAAACTAAAAGGTGAATCCTCAGCTCCTTCTACTAAGTCAGCCAGGTTAATGATTTTATCACTCTCACCAGACAACAATTGCGTTTTTATAATTTATTGTGTGCTGAGGTACCAGAAACTCACCAAAACCAAAAGCGATGAAGATTTAAAAATAATAAAAACAAAACTTCAAATGATCAACTCAAAGTGTTTGTGGTTATTGTTAGCTGTCTTTGAGTCCTCCCCTGACTCATGCTGACCCCATGTACAATGGAACGAATACTGCCCAGTCCTGCACCAACCCTATAATGAGTTGGGAATCTGACCTTTGTGATCCATAGAGTTTTCCTTGGCTGATTTTTGGTATTAGATCACCAAGCCTTTCTTCCTAGTCTGTCTTGGTCTGGAAGCTCCCCTGAAACTTCTTCAGTATCATAACAACACACAAGCATCCAATAAAAGAGGTATGGTGACTGTACATGAGTGTATTTGCTGGAGAATTGAACCAGGATCTCCCACAGAGAAGGTGGGAAATCTGCTACTGAACCACTTCTGCCCTAGACACTAATGTGAAAGATGGCATAATAAGAATTACATGAAATGGAAAATCCCAGGAGATAGAAGAGACCAGCATATTCCTTTACAAAATATCACCCCTCACTCTCATCGCTGCAATTCTAAGTGTTTATAGCCCTGTGATCTCTGATCTCTAAATGACAGGCTTAAGCTCACAAGAGTCTGCCTAGGCACCCTCCTCTAAGAGACCTCGGCAAGCCACCGGGCCTTCATTACAAGAAACTCTGCTCCAGGGTACGTTGACTATGGTATAGTTATTAACAGTTGATTATAGGTTTTAGGAATTGTATTTAAAGGCTTCAATACATTATTGATCACAGTGTTTTATTTGCTCATGTTTTGAAATATGAATTTGCTTGCAGTTCTAGACAGGAACATTTTAAATGTTCACATCTTTGGCACTCCACTGTTGTTCTCATATAGATTTTCTGTTTGGCAATATTATGAGTTGACTTACTACACTATTAGTGTAGCCAGCCCTTTTGCTCAAAGGGAATATGGGCTTGTAAGAATCTTTTATTGTGTAACTCAAATACCAAACACTTTACATACTTAGAGTTGGTTTAAGTCTAGTGCCAAGAAACTTTATGCTCTCCATGTAGAAAATTCTTGATTTCTATCTGTCAGTATAAAAGGTATTAAAAAGACCTAGTTTTCTGGCATTAAAAAAATAGTGCCTTTAACAATTAATAATACTAGGTTCAGCTTTCCTCCTTTGTCAGTCTTTCTTAACTGTACTAATGATGGTGTTATGGAAAGGAACAGAGATGTACATTCTCAGAGAGTATGATTATAATTGGGCCTAGTTTAGCTTTATAAACTAATGAGTAGGCTTATACACCTTGATCATTTAAAAATAATATTTTAGTAGTGTAATGGTTTTAAACATCTAATTTTCCAAATATTTGTTTGTTTTAATCTTAAATTGTTTTTATAAGACCATTTGTAGCCATCTCCCTAAACACAACCATATAATTCCGATTGCTGAAAGTATGTCTGCTGAAAACAAAGTTGCACCTGAGTGATTTTCCTGTTGTTAATTCAGACTTGTAATTCTTCTATCAATTTTCACAGGAATCTTAGAGGCATAAAATAGATAATACCTTTCTTGACTTGGGGATTAAATATTCCTTTTTTCTCTATCCAGCTTACTGAGTGTAACAGAATATCCTTCTGCAGGATGTTCACTGTCATCCAACAAACTTCTTATTTGTGAAATGATTCTAGGAATTCCATTTACATTATTAAGCTGTACAGGGATGAGCGGTCACTGAAAGATATGGTTAAGTGCAAAATCATTGATCTAGGACATTGTTTTTTTTTCTTGTTTCTCTTTAATTTACTTATTTTTTATTTTGCCCTATACTCAGTTTTTGGAATATTTTTAATTAAATAAAAAGAAAGATTCTTTTTGTCATCAATTACCACATTTTTCCCTTTCTAGATTGCTTATTTTGGCTTTTTCTATCTACTTTTAAAGATACTTTATAATGTATCCTTTATAAGAAGAATGAGTTTTACCATAGACATAAAAGTACTAGAAATGTGACTTCCACAATCTAAAAGTTATGGAAAGATGATGCTTAATCATATGCTTTTTTACTCTATTTATTTTATGTTTTATTTTGTTTTCTTCTGTATTTTTGTTTTCCTTCAGTTACATGAAGCATGAAAGTAAAAATACATACACATGTATATATATATGTATATTTTTAAAGTATGTTCATTTATATAAACTATGCAGAAATTGCCTAAAAGCACATCTTCAGAGGACATTCTCTTTTAAATCACAACTTTTATTACTTATTGCACAACTCATTCCACAAATGGCTACTAAGAACCTACTTAGTCTAATGCACTTGGTTAATATGTATGAAATGCAATTACCATTGATTCTAAGGAGGTACACATTTTGGAAAATATAAAAATATATCATTAATTACAGTTGTTTATACTGAACATCAAAATGAGAAAGGGATGATCTTTTTCCTGCTTAATAACTTTTAATAATTATCTTGGTATCAATTTGTGTCCTTTTACCAACCTACATCCCCCTGGATAATCAGCCACCACTGAATCTTTAGAACAGTCTAACTTAAGCGAAGTTATTTTGCACCCAATGTGCTAATAGCAAAAATATTTTGGGACCATTTTAGCTGATTTTCTATTTCTACTCTTTGCATGAATATGTTTAGTAAACATGTCTCGCTTGTGAATGATGTCTGGTAAAATCAAATTTAAGGGTAAACTTAATTAGGTCCACAGATGGTGAAACATAATTGATGATAATATGTCCATACAAACTGGAAGTAACTGTTTCTAAAACTGTGTCAACACTAAACAAAATAACAGCATTATCAAGCACTGTAGTTAGTGCTTTGAATAGGGATGGAGTTGATTTTTAATTTCTATTTAGATATTGTAGACTCAATAATCTCTTTGGTTTATGCGAACTTTTTTTTTTTTCCAATGGGATGAGTATTTTGTTTTATATGTGCTGCAAGAATAAAATGACAAACCTGATTTTTTCAAAGAGATAACATGTGAACTATTCTTATGAAACCAATATGGGGCACTACCACCTGGACTTCATGGAAAAGAAGGGAGAAGAAAAAGAGTACATAATCTTTCCTTGGGATGATTTAGTGTCTGCTGTAACACAATAACTTGTATTTTGTGATTCTCTGTGCTAGTGGTCACCCCTCATTTGTATATGCCAAGATGTGTGTAAGTATGGAAATAGAACTTTGGATGAAAAATGACCAGGCAAAATCTTTAAGGAAAGAAATCTCAAAAAGATTTTTAAAGTCTTTTATGTGAAGTGGATTTTTACATTTACAATGAATGAGGACATGGAACCTTATACCTGGGAACACAATTAGTCAGATTAAAGGAAATGTAGCAAGCCTCAAATTACAAAAATTACAAGAAAGCTAACCCCTCCGAGAAAAATAGATAATATTTTGCAGTAAAATAAATGATTCATTTATTGTAGCATTTAATTTTGTGAATATTCATCTCTAGCTCATTTGGCTATTAAGAAAAATAATAAATAATACTTCTAATATAAAATGATTTATCCATTACTTCTCAAGATAGTTTATTCTAATACCAATTTCAATTATCTACCAATAATAAAACAGCAATAATAAAAAATAACTGCTACCATTGTTTTGGGTCCCTGCTATACTCAACACACACTGTTTTGTAACTTTATATACACGGTCTCATTTAAGCATACAAAAATATGAAGTTTAGAGACATCTGGGCAACATGGTGCTATAGACAGAAGCAACATAATGTCCCTCCACAGCAAAGATCCAAAAAACTAAGTAAAACAGAGACAGATGTCAGTCCTAAAACCCTAAGCATCAAATGAAGAGATAAAGATCTCAGCCAAGCACCGAATGGAATAAAAAACTGACAGAGAACAGAGAGTGAGGAGAGACACATGCAGAGGTCTCCGATCAGCTAACGCAACACGGATCAGCCATCTTGGACTCCTATCGGAGATCAGCAGAGAGTAAGAGAAAGTAGCTTCACAGAGCTTCCAGCAGGAGACAGAGCAATTGGTAACCAGTGATATACACTTTCCCAACTCCCCACCCTTCTTCACCTCCACTCAGCCTTCTTTGCTTCCTGCAGCCACAGTCTCTTGGCCAGAAAGCGCTGGCTTCACCCCTGTGCCATTTGGATTCCACCCACCTGCACTGGCTGGCTCCCTGAGTGCCATTTGTTGGCTACTGGTGTTACTTTTTTCTGCTTCTTTACATTTCTTCCATACCTCACGCCTCCTCCCCCTCCTTTCTCTCAAATACCTGGCTTTGTGTGCTATCTTGGCTTCTTCCTGAAAGGCTGCAAAACACCACTAGACTGTGAAACTGCTTCCTGGCCCATGCCACCTTGCTGGTGAGATCCCCGGGAATTTTTTGTTTGTTTGTTTGTTTTGATTTGTTTGTTTTCTTTCTCTTTTCTCAGCTGGGAGTCCCTTCTAGCTGAGCAGTACCATGCAGCTTGGGGGTTACTCTGCACATACAAGCAGTGGGATCGCTGTAGGCATTTCTTTTGTTTTTGTTTTTTTTTTTAATTATTTTTGTTTTCTTTCTTTTTCTCTTTCTTCATTTCTCAATTTCTTGTCTTTCTATACTTACTTTCTCTTCCTGTCTCCTGAATACTTGATGCTGTCTGACACCTCTAGCCATTCTAGCCAGTTGTACTTGAAGGCCTTGGAGCAACTCCCCAGTCCTCTCAACTGCACTGGTGTGATCCCTGGGAGTTTTGCTTGTCTTTTTTTTCTAATTTTCATTTATTCATTTTTTTATTTTACCATTTTTCTTTCTTTTCCTTTTTGTTTTTCTCCATTTCTCCGTCTTTTCTCTCCACTCCAAAGGCAAGCTCCCCTAACACTCTTTATTTTCATTTGTTTGCTTCTTTGTTTGTATGTTTTCTGCTCCTGTTCCTCTCTCCTCTTTCCCATACCCATCTTAGCTCTGCAAAATGCAATCCTGCCCTCCTTCCTGCCTATCTGCACTGTGCACTGAACATCACACCCTCAAGCAGCACAGCCATAGCCTATGAGAACCTGCCATGCACTGATTCTCTGCCCACCCTGTCAGCCCTAGTATGTGCCACGAACTCCCTATCCCAGCAACTCCTCTTCAGCTTGATCTTCCCTGCTGTACCATACCTGAGCTACTGAACCTGCACGTTGGAGAAGGAGGTGAAAAGTATCATGCCCACAGACAAGCAAACAACAAAGCACACACAGCCCACTTGTTCAGACATAAACAAATACAACAAAAAAGCAAGACGAAACAAATTTACAATCAACTAATAATAACTAATGAATATCCTGAAGACAGTACACAATTCACAAATTCAAAATATATACAAAAACAGGATAGCATCGTTCCAGTAGGCGTTCAAAATAAAACACCACTTGACTTTACAGTGGAAGAAAAGCCACTACAACTGCCTGATAGGGAATTCAAATCTCTAATATTCAGACCTATCCAAGTGTTGAAGCAAAAAGCAGACAAAAATAGGAAAAAATAGACAAACTCATGGAAAAAGCAGACAAATTCATGGAAAATACAGACAAAAAATGGAAGAATTCAAGAAAATAATACAAGAACAAAATGCTAAAATAAATTCACAACTAGAAATCACACAAAAACAACAATTGGAAATCCAAAAGATAAACA